>NC_052149.1:132369541-132408914 GCF_902713615.1 Scyliorhinus canicula | reverse complement strand
GACTGTGGGAGGAAACCGGAGCACCCGGGGGAAACCCACGCACACACGGGGAGGACGTGCAGACTCCGCACAGACAGTGACCCAGCCGGGAACCGAACCTGGGACCCTGGAGCTGTGAAGCATTTATGCTAACCACCATGCTACTGTGCTGCCCCGTTCATTTTGCCTGAATTGAACTCCATCTGCCATTTCTCTGTCCAACTCTCCAATCTATCTACATTTTGCTGAATTCTCTGACACTTAGCCTCGCTATCTGCAACTCCACCAATCTTTGTATCATCTGCAAACTTGCTCATCAGACCACTTGTACCTTCGTCCAGCTCATTTATGTATATCAAAAACCACAGTGGTCCGAGCACGGATCCCTGTGGAACACCACTAGTCACCTTTCTCCATTTTGAGACACTCCCTTCCACCACTACTCTCTGTCTCCTGTTGCCCAGCCAGTTCTTTATCCATTATCCATTCTTTATCCATCAAGCTAGTACACCCTGAACCCCATACGACTTCACTTTTTCCATCAACCTGCCATGGACGGCCCTCCAGCCTGTGCGGCAAACACCTGACCCTCTGCAGCCCGGTCCTCTGCTGCAGCCTCCGCCTCCTCTCTGAGCGGCCTCTGCTCATGCTGCCACAGCACACCTTGCAGGGCTATGGCCATCACCACAGCGGCCAGCATCACGGGTTGGTGTGCATCACGGATTGTCGGCCTCTGCAAGGGGGTGAAAGACCAACGTGTTAGCATGGCGCATACTGCCGTGCCCATTCAGGCAACATGGGCTACATGGTTACCCCGGTTGGCAATGTGGGCCCCACCCACGCATTCCCCCACCCGCACACCCCTGCCCCGTCAGTGCCCCTGGTCCTGGCGCCCGACACTGCTGCCAGGTGTATCGTTGGCTGGCACTGCCCTCACTGGGGGCTGCCGTGGGTGTTGCCCTGGGTGGTCCCCCGGCAGGTGGCTGCCGGTTGTGTGGGGTCTTTCGGGGAAGGGGTGCGCATGCTGTCGTGGTGGGTGGGATGCCAGTGTCACTATGTGGAACCAGGGGCCGGGGTTGGTGGTCAGCAAGGTGGCAGCTGTAATGGCGGTTGGTGCCTGGGAATATGCCCAGTGCCTTGGCGGAGGGGGGGGGGGGTCAACGCGGTTGCTCGCCTGTCCTGCCCCGCCGTCCCGTAACATAGGCAGCACGGTCAGTGTCCAGGCAAGCAGCCGCAGTCATTTTCTACCTCCTCTCTTTCGCTCAGCAGCCAGGAAGCCAGGTTCACGACTTTTATCACAAGTGAACCACGCCATCGGGAACTCTTCCCTTCAGAGGCAGTGAATCGCGGAAGTCCTGGATCATCGAGTGTCGCCTGCCTACTGTACTTTTAGCCCGCACGGCAAGTGGCACATTTATGCTATTTTCAGAGTTGCAGAGCATCCCGATTTGGTGTCAAACCGCACCTACCTTGATTTCGTTGTCAAAACTATTCTCCACCCAATTGTGTTTTGCGATTTTGGTGATGGCAAATGGAGAATACCATCCCTGATCTCTTCACACATCTTCTCTGCATTCCTGTATGCATCACCCGATGCCTGTGTCCATGTACTTACATTGTGTATTTATGTTTGTCTAATGTTTTTTTTCATGTATGCAATGATCTGTCTGGACTTTATGCAGAACAATACTTTTCACTGAACCTCGGTACACGTGACAATAAACATCCAAATCCAAATCCGAATCATACACAAACACTCCCATAAATACACAGACCCCCCACATAGACACTCAGATCTCACACACATACCCACACTACAGACTCATGGCCCACACGCTGACTAGCAAAGACCACACAGACACACCCACACACCCATAAAAACACAGACACACACACACTCACCACTGCCACATACATCACACACCAAATACACTCCCCTCACCCCTCCACACACACACATTCGCGCGCACACACACAGAAACACGGCCCCCCAACACACTCACCTACATGCAGCTGGCGCTCCCCCCACACAGACACGTGCCCCCATGGCCCCACACACAGACAAACCACATAACTCCCTAAACCCCCTCCCACACACACACACACACACACCCTCCAACATACATATATTGCCACACATACACCTTCCCACACTCACACACATACACATACAGCCATGGACATACTCCCAAAGACACACACACAGGCACAAACCCACATACAAACCGAACTTCACCCCTCCCCCCCCACACACACACATTTGCCCCACACACACCGACATCCCCACACCTCACCTACATCCCCACACCATACACACATATACAACCACACACACGCACCATGTGCACACCGTACACACAGGTGCACACCGCACACAAGCACACCAGACACATACATGTAAAGCGCACGCGCACAATTTGTGTGCACCCGCACACTCACAGCCACACAAATATGCATGCTAATAAGCACACCAATACACGCCTACCAATGCATGGATACAACACTGGGTGGGCGAGCACACATCAATGCGCATGTGCACACATACCGATGCATATGCACACACACTAATACTGCACACATACTGATGTGACCATCAATTCATCAACTCGAGACTGAGCCTGCCTGCGACCAGAAGAAGTGAGGGCAGACTCAGAAGACCACAGCACTTTATATTTCCGGTAGTGGGAGGGGCCATGGGCGGAGCCATGGGTGGAGCCCTGTACAAACTCCTCATCTCCCCCTGTGGGCAGAGCTGCGCAACAGCTCACCGACGGAGCCCACAGGGGCACCGTGATACACAATGTGAATTATGCATTATACATTCACCACATTCACCCCCTGTAAAAATATCAAGTCCGGCGGGGGTGACGGGTCTACAGACTGAGCTGGTCCGATGGACGAGTCGTCCGCTGGGATCGGCAGAGCACTGGGGTTGCAGCCGCTTCGGATGGCTGTGTGCTGATGGGCAGTGTGGATCTGAGGGTGGACTCTGGGGGTGGTTCGTTCAGAGCTTCGTTCCTGACCGGTGCGATGGGCGAAGGGGGGTGCAGGAAACCTATAGGCGTGGGGGCGCAGGGCATGGGGGGTCGGGTGGGGTGTAGTGTGAGGGGTACCTCGGTGGTGGTGGTGGATCCTGCAGGCGCCAGGTCCCGTAGGGAAACGGTGTTCTGACGGCCGTCGGAGTGTTCTATAAAGGCGTAGTGTGGGTTTGAGTGTAGCAGTAGTACCCTTTCTACAAGTGGGTCCGTTTTATGTGTCCGGACATGCTTCCGGAGGGGAACCAGGCCCGGTGTCCTCAACCAAGATGGGAGTGAAGCCCCCGTGGTGGTGCCCCTAGGGAAAACAAATAATCGCTCGTGAGGGGTCTGATTAGTGGCCGTACACAGGAGGGACCTAATTGCATGGAGTGCGTCGGGGAGAACCTCCTGCCAGTGGGAGGTCGGGAGATTCCTGGACCGTAGGGTCAGTAGGACGGTCTTCCAGACCATGGTGTTCTCCCTCTCCACCTGCCCGTTCCCCCTGGGGTTGTAGCTGGTAGTCCTGCTCGAGGCGATGCCCTTGTCGAGCAGATACTGACGCAGCTCGTTGCTCATGAAGGACAAACCCCTGTCGCAGTGGACGTAGCTGGGGAAGCCGAACACAGTGAAGACACTATGCAGGGCTCTGATAACTGTATGGGAGGTCATATCGTGGCATTGGATAGCAAACGGAAAACGGGAGAATTCATCTGTGACATTGAGCAAGTACACATTTCGATTGGTCGAGGGGAGGAGCCCTTTGAAATTGATGCTCAGGTGTTCAAAGGGCCGGGAAGCCTTGGTGGGCCCTGTCTGGTCTATAGAAGTGCGGTTTGCACTCCGCGCAGATCGGGCAATCCCTAGTGATGGTTTTACCAGCTCGGTGGAGAAAGGCAGATTTCGGGCTTTGATGTAGTGGGCGAGACGGGTGACCCCCGGGTGGCAGAGGTCATTGTGGATAGGCTGTAATCGGTCGTCTTGCACGCTGGCGCATGTGCCGTGGGACAGGGCATCTGGGGGCTCATTGAGCTTCCCTGGCCGATATATGATGTCATAATTATAGGTGGAGAGTTCGATCCTCCACCTCAAGATTTTATCATTTTTTATTTTGCCCCATTGCGAGTTGTTGAACATGAAGGCAACCGATCTCTGGTCGGTGATAAGGGTGAACCTCCTACCTGTGAGATAGTGCCACCAGTGCCGTACGGCTTCCACAATGGCTTGAGCTTCTTTTTCGACCTAGGAGTGTCGAAGTTCTGAAGCGGAGAGGGTTCGGGAGAACAAAGCTACTGGTCTCCCTGCCTGTTTCAGAGTGGCAGCGAGAGCGACCTCCGAGGCGTCGCTCTCCACCTGAAAGGGGACGGATTCATCCACCGCCCGCATGGCAGCTTTGGCGATGTCCTCCTTGATGCAGTTGAAGGCCTGGCGGGCCTCGGCTGACAGTGGGAATAGTGTGGTCTTAAATAGTTGGCGGGCTTTGTCCGCATACTGGGGGACCCACTGGGCGTAATAGGAGAAATATTCAAGGCACCTCATGAAGGCCCTGGAACAATGAGGGAGAGAGGGTAGGGTCCGTGTCAGGCCCCAGGGTTTCGTTTTCCACGACATAGCCGATCCTCGTCTGGTTATGCGGAAAACGCATTTCTCCTTATTATATGTGAGATTGAGTTCCTGGGCGGTTTGGAAAAATCGATGGGGGTTGGCATCGCAGATGGTGACGTTATCCAGATATGGAAACGTGGCCCGCAGCCTGCACTGTTCCACAATTCGGTCCATTGCTCGTAGGAACACCAAGACCCCATTCGTGACGCCAAAGGGAACCCGGAGGAAATGGAAGAGGCGGCCATCTGCCTCGAACGCCGTGTAGTGGCAGTCCTCTGGGCGGATTGGGAGCTGGTGGTAAGCAGACTTCAGATCCACCGTGGAGAGGATGCGATACTGGGCGATCTGGTTGACCATGTCTGCAATTCGGGGGAGGGGGTACGCATCGACGTGAGTGAACCGGTTAATGTTCTGGCTGCAATCAACCACCATCCGGAACTTTTCCCCGGTCTTGATGACCACCACCTGAGCTCTCCCGGGGTTATTACTGGCCTCTATGACTCCCTTACATAGGAGCCGCTGGACTTCGGCTCTGATAAATACCCTGTCCTGCAGGCTATACTGTCTGCTGCGAGCGGCTACGGGTTTTCAGTTAGCAGTGAGATTAGCGAAGAGTGGAGGGGGGTCGATTTTTAGAGTCGCTAAGCTACATATAGTGAAAGGGGGTAGGTGTCCACCGAAGCTGAGTGTGAGGCTTCTAAGATTGCATTGATAATCAAGCCCGAGTAGGAGGGGAGGGGCGCAGAGGTCTGGGAGTACGTACAGCTGGAAGTTGGCGCCCTGTATTGTTAATGTCGCAATGGTGCGCCCTTGTATTTGAAAAAGTGCGAACCCGAGGCGAGGGAGATAGTTTGCCGTGCTGGGAAGATAGGAACCGAACAGCGTCTTACCACGTCTGGATGCACAAAGCTCTCGGTGCTCCTGGAGTCGAAGAGGCACGGTGTCTTGTATCCGTTGACCTGAACGGACATCATTGAGCTTTGACCGCGACTAGTCCAAAGTGACTGCGTTGAGTTGCGGGTAGTCGGTGGCTTGATCAGCAGTGCTGGAGTGCCCCGTGATGACTGTCCGCGGATGTCGTAGTCGTCGAGATGCACATCGGGTGATGGCCAAGATGGCGGCCCCCGTTGATCGCACGTGGCGGGCGATGAAGAAGATGGCGTCCAAGATGGTGCCCCCATGACTGGCATATGACCGGCCGCATGGGGGAGGATTGGCAAGGTGGCGGCCCCCATGAGTCGCACACGTCGGGCGGAGGCGGAGTCGCCAGACACGTTTGGGGCAGCACGGTAGCATGGTGGTTAGCATAAATGCTTCACAGCTCCAGGGTCCCAGGTTCGATTCCCGGCTGGGTCACTGTCTGTGTGGAGTCTGCACGTCCTCCCCGTGTGTGCGTGGGTTTCCTCTGGGTGCTCCGGTTTCCTCCCACAGTCCAAAGATGTGCGGGTTAGGTGGATTGGCCATGCTAAATTGCCCATAGTGTCCTAAAAAGTAAGGTTGGGGGGGGGGGTTGTTGGGTTACAGGTATAGGGTGGACACGTGGGTTTGTGTAGGGTGATCATTGCTCGGCACAACATTGAGGGCCGAAGGGCCTGTTCTGTGCTGTACTGTTCTATGTTCTATGTTGCAACATTGCGGGGTCTGCGGGCCTGCGAGTTGGGGGAGGATTGCTCGGGACAGCGGGAGAGTTAGAGGGTTTAGATTTAGACAAGCACACCTTAGCAAAATGTCCTTTTCGACCGCAGCTGCTGCAGGTCGCATTGCGGGCCGGACAGTGCTGCCGTGGGTGTTGGGGCTGACCACAGAAATGACACAATGGCGCTCCATAGTGGGCGGGTGGCCGTGCGGCGCAGGCTTGGGGCAGTCTCTGGTCGGGGGTCCACGATGGGGTAGCGTGGTCAGCGGGGAATCAGTTCAAACTTTGAAATGTGACCTCCAGCGAGGTTGCTAGCATTACAGTGTCCTCCAAGTTCTGGGCCCCTTTTTCGAGGAGACGCTGGCATACGTAGTTAGACCCTGCAACATTCACATCACGGAGAGCGAGTTCCATATGCTGGGAGGCAGTTACAGCCTGAAAGTTACATTCCCATGCAAGAGCTTTTAGATCTCACAGGTAGTCCTCTAGCGACTCTGCGGGGCGCTGGCGGCGGGTAGTGAAAATATGCCGTGCGTAGACTTCATTTACAGGCCGCACGTATAGTCGGTCGAGTATAGCTAGGGCTTCGGTGTACGAGTCGGTACTATCGAGTTGCGTAGAGATGCGATGGCTCACCCGTGCATGCAGGAGACTTGTGAGTTTCTGCTTTTCAGTAGTAGCGGAGGTAGTCGACGCAGCCAGGTAGGCCTTGAAGCGCTGAAGCCAGTGCAGAAAGATTTCCTTCGCTTCTGCGGCCTGCGGGTTGAGTTCTAGTCGTTCAGGTTTGAGAGCTGATTCCATGGTGGGTTTTTTTTAAGTCTATTAAATTGATGTGACCATCAATTCACTCGAGACACGAGAGGAAGTAAACTGTGGCTTTAATAGTCTTACAACTGAGCCTCCCTGCGACCAGAAGAACTAAGGGCAGACTCAGAAAACCACAGCATTTTATACTTCCGGTAGTGGGAGGGACCATGGGCGGAGCCAAGGGTGGAGCCCTGTACAAGCTCCTCATCTCCCCCTGTGGGCAGAGCCGCGCAACAGCTCACAGACGGAGCCCACAGGGACACAGTGTGAATTATGCATTATACATTCACCACGCATACCCTCACACACCACACATTCATACATTCACATGCTCAATACCTTCACCATGCACACACCCAAATGCACCCATACGCACGCACACACACTCACACCCTCATGCACACATACACACCCTCAGAAAAACCCATGCACACACGCCCACGCACCTACACACACACCCACATACATAACCCAATCCACACACAGCAGCATACTCAGATCCCAACACACACCCGCTTGCGCACCTGCACACAAACTCTTGCACACGCACACACACATGCATGTACCCTCACAGCCCCCACACACACAGACACTCACAAAACCCAGCCACACACATCCACACACCTACACACACTCACACACACTCCGCACCGCCATGCACAGCCGCATGAATGTGCACACACCCAGACACATACATACACATATATTTACACACCCTTATACATACTCATACACCTTGACACATTTACACACATGTGCACATTCATATGCACCCCACCTGCACACACAAACCCAGACACACAGAATGACACCGACACGCAGCCACACTTGTGCATCCGCGCACCCACGCACTCACCCATACATACCCGCACATGTACACAAACACGCATATGCACAGACACTAATACCTCCATATTCACACACACACACTTCCAGACACACCAACTGACACCCACACTGACACACACCCACTCACACCTACATCCACATAAGCATACACAGACAACTACATCCACATAAGCAGACACTCACACACCCACCCCAAGCACACATTAACACGCTCACACACCCTCACATTCTGACACAACACACACACGCACAAACCCCCCAAACATACACCCAAACATACCCATACAAACACACATAACCGTCCCACATACACACGTAAATACATCCACATACTCACACGACCACAAGCAAAGACCCACCAAACACTCACCCGCACAGGCACAACCCCCTCACACACCCACACCCACAAAAGCAGCCTGACACACTCCCTGCCCCCACACACACACACACAAACACACATGCACCCACACACACAAACACACATGCACCCACACAAACACACATACACACACTTATATCCCTGCAGAAGCCCACATAATGCACAAACACACAATCCCCAAACAGACACCCAAACATACCCATACACACACTCGCACACTATGCCCCACATACACACATGTAAATACACCCATACACAGGTACTCACACGCATACACAGACGCACCAAACAGACACACACAGGCAGAAGCCCACACGTACACACCCACACACCTGCACACACATACATACACCCCCCACACACACACCCACACATGCGCATACACAGACACACACACCCACATACCATCAGCCACCCACACAATTTCCGCACCCACACACACACCATATACACATTCACACACTCCTACAAACCAAGCCACACTCAAATGCACATCCGCACATACATACAGGCAGACACACAAACACATCCCCATACAAGCACACACACAAGGACACAGACAACCTGCACCCTCACATACATTTTCACACACAAACGCAGACCCACACATACACCCGCACACGCACCCACACATACTGACACTTACACCCATACAGACCACCACATACGCACCCCACCACACCTACACCATATACACATCCCCACACACTAACTTGCACACACACACCTCCACACTCACCACATATTCCTAAGTACGCACGTACACCCACCCACTTACCACATCCACACATGCATCCACACCCACAAACATGAACGAATCAACTCAGACACTCACACAAACAACCGCACACACAACCCAAAAACAGAGGGTTAGATAGGGTGGACAGCGAGAGCCTTCTCCCGCGGATGGAGGTGGCTAGCACAAGGGGAAATAGCCTTAAATTGAGGGGTAATAGATATAGGACAGAGGTCAGAGGTGGGTTTTTTACGCAAAGAGTGGTGAGGCCGTGGAATGCCCTACCTGCAACAGTAGTGAACATGCCAACATTGAGGGCATTTAAAAATTTATTGGATAAGCATATGGATGATAAGGGCATAGTGTAGGTTAGATGGCCTTTAGATTTTTTCCATGTCGGTGCAACATCGAGGGCCGAAGGGCCTGTACTGCGCTGTATCGTTCTATGTTCTATGTTCTATACCACATACATCCACACCCACAAATACATACAGAAACCCACACACACCCACACGTTAATACACATGCACCCTGAGGTAGCACGGTGTCTCAGCGGTTAGCACTGCTGCCCCAAGGTGCCACGTTCGATCCCGGCCTACAATAGGCCAGCACAATAGCACAGTGGGTAGCATTGTTGCTTCACAGCTCCAGGGTCCCAGGTCCGATTCCGGGCTTGGGTCACTGTCTGTGTGGAGTCTGCACGTTCTCCCTGTGTCTGCGTTGGTTTCGTACGAGTGCTGTGGTTTCCTCCCACAAGTCCCGAAGGACGTGCTGTTAGGTGAATTGGACATTCTGAATTCTCCCTCTGTGTACCCGAATAGGCGTCGGAATGTGGCGACTAGGCGATTCTCGCAGTAACTTCATTGCCGTGTTAATTTAAGCCTACTTGTGGCAATAAAGATTACTAAATTAACTCGCACATACCTAGACAGGGACAAAGATCCTCAAATGCTGACAGTCAGAACGACACATGCGCACACACACATACATTGACATACACAAACACACTTACACACACACACCTTCACCCACACACACACAAATACACACCCACACATAATTACACACACCCACAAGCACGCTTGCACACACATCCACATGCATCCACACCACCCCAGAGACATCTGTGTGCATCCTGTCCACACAGCCACATACTCGCACACATTCGCTCACGCATAAACACACTCCCACACATCCCCACACAGACAGGCCCGCACACAGACCCACAAGCCCATGCAATCAAACCCACATACCTGCATCAACACACTCATATACACACTCTCATCCCCATGCACAGACAGACTTTACACACACACGTACATACATGCACCCATATGCACATGCACACAAAACACACCCACAGACATAGGCTCAACATCACAACTCACACACACATACACACCTCCCACCACACACACCCATACACTCACACACCCACTCTATATACACATTCACACACTCATATACAGACACGCATACACATACACATACATGGTAGGCTTATGCAGAAAGTAAGGAGGCATGGGATATTGGGAAATTTGGCCAGTTGGATAACGAACTGGCTAACCAATAGAAGGCAGAGAGTGGTGGTGGATGGCAAATATTCAGCCTGGAGCCCAGTTACCAGTGGCGTACCGCAGGGATCAGTTCTGGATCCTCTGCTGTTTGTGATTTTCATTGACGACTTGGATGAGGGAGTTGAAGGTGGGTCAGTAAATTTGCAGATGATACGAAGATTGGTGGAGTTGTGGATAGTGAGGAGGGCTGTTGTCGGCTTCAAAGAGACATAAATAGGATGTAGAGCTGGGCTGAGAAGTGGCAGATGGAGTTTAACCCTGACAAGTGTGAGGTTGTCCATTTTGGAAGGACAAATATGAATGCGGAATACAGGATTAACGGTAGGGTTCTTGGCAATGTAGAGGAGCAGAGAGATCTTGGGGTCAATGTTCATAGATCTTTGAAAGTTGTCACTCAAGTGGATAGAGCTGGGAAGAAGGCCTATGGTGTGCTAGCGTTCATTAGCAGAGGGATTGAATTTAAGAGCCGTGAGGTGATGATGCAGCTGCACAAAACCTTGGTCAGGCCACATTTAAAGTACTGTGTACAGTTCTGGTCACCTCATTTTAGGAAGGATGTGGAAGCTTTGGAAAAGGTGCAAAGGAGATTTACCAGGATGTTGCCTGGCATGGAGAGTAGGTCTTGTGAGGAAAGGTTGAGGGTGCTAGGCCTTTTCTCATTAGAACGGAGAAGGATGAGAAGCGACTTGTTAGAGGTTTCTAAGATGATCAGGGGAATAGATAAAGTAGACAGTCAGAGACTTTTTCCCCGGGTGGAACAAACCATTACAAGGGGACATAAATTGAAGGTAAATGGTGGAAGATATAGGGGGGGTGTCAGAGGTAGGTTCTTTACCCAGAGAGTAGTGGGGGCATGGAATGCACTGCCTGTGGAAGTAGTTGAGTCGGAAACATAGAACATAGAACAGTACAGCACAGAACAGGCCCTTCGGCCCTCAATGTTGTGCCGAGCCATGACCACCCTACTCAAACCCACGTATCCACCCTATACCCGTAACCCAACAACCCCCCCCCCCCCTTAACCTTACTTTAATTAGGACACTACGGGCAATTTAGCATGGCCAATCCACCTAACCCGCACATCTTTGGACTGTGGGAGGAAACCGGAGCACCCGGAGGAAACCCACGCACACAGGGGGAGGACGTGCAGACTCCACACAGACAGTGACCCAGCCGGGAATCGAACCTGGGACCCTGGAGCTGTGAAGCATTTATGCTAACCACCATGCTACCCTGCTGCCCCCATTAGGGACATTAGGGACCTTCAAGCGGCTATTGGATAGGTACATGGATTAGGGTAGAATAATGGAGTGTAGATTAATTTCATCTTAAGGGCAGAATGGTAGCACTGTGGATAGCGCAATTGCTTCACAGCTCCAGGGTCCCAAGTTCGATTTCGACTTGGGTAACTGTCTGTGCGGAGTCTGCACATCCTCCCAGTGTGTGCGTGTGTTTCCTCCGGGTACTCCGGTTTCCTCCCACAGTCCAAAGATGTGCAGGTTGGGTGGATTGGCCATGATAAATTGCCCTTAGTGTCCAAAATTCTATGATTAACCTAGGACAAAAGTTCGGCACAACATTGTGGGCCGAAGGGCCTATTCTGTGCTGTATTTCTCTATATCTATATATCTATACACGCATATACATACACACCACACATACAGACCAGCGCACAGAGACTAACACACACATCTGTACACAATGACACACATCCGCAAACATACACACCCACACACACAATCATGATACACGCATCCACACCTACACATTCACTCACACATCCATAGACACACACACAAACACACACAGATAAGTACCTACACACATCTACATGCAGATGTATTCACACCTACGGGCACAGATTCAACAACACATACACAGACACACTCACATGCCCAAATTCACCCACATGTGGCACACACATACACACCACAGTCACAAAGTCACACATATGTCCACAAACCCCACAGACACACTCACATGCAACACCCACACACACGCACATGCACACCCACGCACGCCACCATTAATATGCACCAACTGCACACAATACGGACACTCACATGGGCACATACACCACAGTCACAAAGCCACACACACCGATACCCCCCACACGCACACCCCCACACATGCCAATGACACACAACCCACTCACACACACTCACACATACACTCCCACACCCTCCCACACAAACTCTCACACACACAAACCCACAGACACAACACACACGCACAGACACACACTGACTGCCACACTCACACCTATACCTGCACCTCGACACACATATCCCCACAACCCCTCCTCTGTATACACACATGCGCACACACACCCCATACGCACAGACCCACACATGCAAACACGCACACACCAACATTTTCAAACAGCCACACCCACACACTCACGCACACACCCACTCTCGCACACCAACGCAAACCCTCACACCCAATTATATACTCATACGCTCTCACATGCACCCACATACATAACACACACAAACACGCACACACTTTCTCACACATCATCACACGTTCGCACACATACATACCCGCCCACATACACACACATTTTCACATTGACATGTGCACACATACCCACACTAGCTCACAAGTCCACATACAGGCACACAATCATGTGTGCACACTCAAACCCCTCACACACCTACACATCCATACACACAAGTACCTACACATATCTCCACACACCCATGCACACTTACACATACCCATGGACACACACACATACACACACACCCACTCCTCACACACACGTCCAAACACACGCACACGTGCGCACACACACTTACACACCATAGTCACAAAGCCACACACATGCCCACAAGCCGCTCACATACACACACTCACATGCACACCCACACACACATTCACGCAGACTACACACAAATGCATCCACGACACACTCACTCACACAGACACACCCCACCACACACAAACAGACACACACCCACACAGTCACACACACACGCACGCACACAGTCACACACACACACACACACCACCTCAAACACAGACACAATCTCCCACACACTCGAACAGACACCCCCCCATTTGCACAGACCCATACATGCATGTACCAAACAGTCAAACACACTCAGATACTCTCTTGCTGAGCTGGACCCACACACTCTCGCGCACACACACCCCACTCATACACACATCCAATCACACACCCGCACACCCAACCACATACTCTCATGCTCTTACATGCACCCACATACATACCCCGAGCGCCGATTTTTCCGAGAGGGGGGGGGAGAATCGCGGGGGCGCCAGGGAGGCGTAAAAATTGCCGGGAGGCCCTCCCACGATTCTCCCACACCACGTCGGGAGCAGAGAATTCCGCCCAATCACCCACACACATACATGCACCCACATACACACACACCCCTACATTCACACACAGACATGCACCACATACAATCCCCCACTCACACGTGTGTACTCACACACATACAGACAAAGAACACACACAAACATG
Organism: Scyliorhinus canicula; assembly: GCF_902713615.1. Classification (NCBI taxonomy): domain Eukaryota; kingdom Metazoa; phylum Chordata; class Chondrichthyes; order Carcharhiniformes; family Scyliorhinidae; genus Scyliorhinus; species Scyliorhinus canicula. The sequence continues at coordinate 132,394,836 of NC_052149.1, read as the reverse complement.
GCCTCATACCACGCACCCATAGTCACACACAAACGCACCCAATAATCTATAATCTTTATTAGTGGAACATTGACACTTACATTAAAACTGCAATGACGTTATTGTGAAAATCCCCCAGTTGTCACACTCAGCGCCTGTTCGAGTAGACTGAGGGAGAATTCAGAATGTCCAATTCCTCTAACAAGCACACCTTTTGGGACTTGTGGGAGGAAACTGGAGAGCACAGAGGAAATTCAAGTAGTCATGGGGAGAGCGTGCCGACAGTGACCCAAGCTGGCAATCGAACCTGGGCCACTGGCGCTGTGAAGCACTGTGCTACCATGCCAACCTCCAAAATGCAAACATACACATCTACCCAAACAAACACACACCCACGTAGCCACATATAGTCAAGCACACGGACATAGAACATAGAATTTACAGTGCAGAAGGGGGGCATTCGGCCCATCGAGCCTGCACAGGCCCTTGGAAACTGCGCCACATACCCCTAACCCAGCAACCCCACCCAACCCCTTTAGACGTGAAGGACAATCTACGTAACCTGCAGGCCTTTGGACCTTGGGAGGAAACCGGTGCTCCTGGAGGAAACCCAGGCAATATGTGCAGACTCCGCACAAACAGTGACCCAAGCCAGGAATTGAACTTGGGACCCTGGAGCTGTGAAGCGACAATGCGAACTACTGTGCTATCGTGCCACCCCTTGTAAACACGCACATACACACAAGCATGCGTGTGTACACAAACAAGCGTACACAGGGTGGCAGAATAAGAGGGTAGGCTTATAAGATTTTTACAGTTGATAAAAAATAAAGCCAGGCAGCACGGTGGTGCAGTGGTTAGCACTGCTGCATACAGCACTGATGACCTGGGTTCGATCCCAGACGCGGGTCAGTGCCTTTGTGGAGTTTGCACATTTTTGCCGTTGCTGCGTGGGTTTCACCCCCACAACCCAAGGATGTGTCGGTTAGGTGGATTGACCACACTAAATTGCCTTTAATTGGAAAAATATAATTGGGTACTCAAATTTATCGTAAATAAATAAAGCTAGGAGTGTACAGGTGTCTCTTCTTTGCCAAGTATCGATGCCATGTTCCCATGTAGCGAATGATTTGTTCAGTTGTCTACCTGGGTCTAGTTGTTCGGAGCAGATTTCCATGTTTGTTCCAAAAGATCCTAAATTGCAATAAATTTCTCTTTTCAAAAGGGTTCCTTTGGAACCCGGAGTGAGAGAGGCAGTTTTCAGTACAGCATTGTCTTTTGATTTGTAAGCAGTCCTTAAATTGCTGGGTGCATATTCCAGAGACACTCATGTATTCTGCAGTTATTATTTCAGAGCTGAATATTGTATGCCTTATTTTGGAAACACTTCAAAAGCTCCAGGGTGTGAGGTCATCAGCACCCTGTTGGGGATAGGGACAGGGCATCTTTCAGATTACATGGATTCATATGTAGATGATAGGAGCAGGAGGAGGCTTTTTGGCCCGCTGAACCTGGCTGATCATCCAACTCAATAGCCTAATTCTGCTTTCCCCCAGAGCCTTTGATCCCAATCTCCCCAAGTGCTGTATATAGCCGCCTCTTGAATATATTCAATGTTTTAGCATCATCTACTTCCTGTGGTCATGATTTCCACAGGCTCACCACTCTTTGGGTGAAGAAATGTCTTTTCATCTCTGTCCGAAATGGTTTACCCTATAATGCTCGGACTGTGACCCCTGGTTCTGGGCACACCCATCATTGTAACATCTTCCCTGAATCTAGCCTCTCCAGTCCTGTTAGAATTTTATAAGCCTCTATGAGATCTCCTCTCATTCTTCTGAACTCCAGCGAGAACAATCCTAACCGAGTCAATCTCTCCTCATATGACAGTCCCGCCATCCCTGGAATCAGTCTTTGCTGCACTCCCTCGAGAGAAAGAACATCCTTCCTCAGGACAGGAGACCAAACACTGCACACAATATTATAGGTGTGGCCTCACCAAGGCCCTGTATAATTGCAGCAACACATCCCTGCTTCTGTACTCGAAACCTCGCGCAATAAAGACCAACCTACCATTTGCCTTCTTTACCACCCAATGCACATGCATGCTTACCATTATCCACTGGTGCACAAGGACACCCATTCTCTGCACATTCCCCTCTCCCAATTTACAACCATTCAGGTAGTAATCTGCCTCCCTGTTTTTGCTTCCAAAGTGAATAACTTCACACTTATCCAAATTATACTGCATCTGCCATTGATTTGCCCACTCACCCAAACTGTCCAGATCATGCTGTAGGATTCCTGCATCCTCGTCGCAGTTCACCTTTGCAACCAACTTGATATCATCTGCAAACTTTCATATGTTATAGGCTTTCTATAGGTATATCAGGAACAAAAGAATGACTCGAGTAAGATTAGGGCCAGTCAAGGATAGTAGTGGAAAGTTGTGTGTGGAATCAGAGGAGATAGGGGAAGCATTAAATGGATATTTTTCGTCAGTGTTCACACTGGAGAAAGACAATGTTGTCGAGGAGAACACTCAGGTTCAGTCGACCAGGCTAGATGGAATTGAGGTTCAAAAGGAGGAGGTGTTAGCAATTTTAGAAAATGTCAAAATAGATAAGTCCCTGGGCCAGATGGGATTTATCCTAGGATTCTCTGGGAAGCCAGGGAGGAGATTGCAGAGCCTTTGTCCTTGATCTTTATGTCGTCTTTGTCGACAGGAATAGTGCCGGAAGACTGGAGGATAGCAAATGTTGTCCCCTTGTTCAAGAAGGGGAGTAGAGACAACCCTGGTAATTATAGACCTGTGAGCCTTACTTCGGTTGTGGGTAAAATGTTGGAAAAGGTTATAAGAGATAGGGTTTATAATCATCTTGAAAAGAACAAGTTGATTAGCGATACTCAACACGGTTTTGTGAAGGGTAGGTCATGTCTCACAAACCTTATTGAGTTTTTTGAGAAGGTGACCAAACAGGTGGATCAGGGTAAAGCTGTTGATGTGGTGTATATGGATTTCAGTAAGGCGTTTGATAAGGTTCCCCACGGTAGGCTATTGCAGAAAATAAGGAAGTATGGAATTGAAGGTGATTTAGCGGTTTGGATCAGTAATTGGCTAGCTGAAAGAAGACAGAGGGTGGTGGTTGATGGCAAATGTTCATCCTGGAGTTCAGTTACTAGTGGTGTACCGCAAGGATCTGTTTTGGGGCCACTGCTGTTTGTCATTTTTATAAATGGCCTGGAAGAGGGTGTAGAAGGATGAGTTAGTAAATTTGCAGATGACACGAAGGTCGGTGGAGTTGTGGATAGCGCTGAAGGATGTTATAGGATACAGAGGGACATAGATAAGCTGCAGAGCTGGGCTGAGAGGTGGCAGATGGAGTTTAATGCGGAAAAGTGTGAGGTGGTTCACTTTGGAAGGAGTAACAGGAATGCAGAGTACTGGGCTAATGGCAAGATTCTTGGTAGTGTAGATGAACAGAGAGATCTCGGCATCCAGGTACATAAATCCCTGAAAGTTGCCACCCAGGTTAATAGGGCTGTTAAGAAGGCATATGGTGTGCTAGCCTTTATAAGCAGGGGGATTGAGTTTCGGAACCACAAGGTCATGCTGCAGCTGTACATAACTCTGGTGCGGCCACACCTGGAGTACTGCGTGCAGTTCTGGTCACCACATTATAGGAAGGATGTGGAAGCTTTGGAAAGGGTTCAGAGGAGATTTACTAGGATGTTGCCTGGTATGGAGGGAAGGTCTTACGAGGAAAGGCTCAGGGAATTGAGGTTGTTTTCATTAGAGAGGAGAAGGCTGAGAGGTGACTTAATAGAGACATATAAGATAGTCAGAGGGTTAGATAGGGTGGACAGTGAGAGTCTTTTTCCTCGGATGGTGATGACCAACACGAGGGGACATAGCTTTAAATTGAGGGGTGAGAGATATAGGACAGATGTCAGAGGCAGTTTCTTTACTCAGAGAGTAGTAGGGGTGTGGAACGCCCTGCCTGCAATAGTAGTAGACTCGCCAACTTTAAGGGCATTTAAGTGGTCACTGGATAGACATATGGATGAAAATGGAATAGTGTAGGTCAGATAGGCTTCAGATGGTTTCACAGGTCGGCGCAACATTGAGGGCCGAAGGGCCCGTACTGCGCTGTAGTGTTCTATGTTCTATGTTCTATGTTACATTTTGTTCCCTCATCCAAATCATGAATATATATTGTGAGTAGCTGGGGTTCCAGCACCGATCTCTGTGGCACCTCACTAGTTACTGCCTGCCAATTTGAAAAGGACCCATTAATCCCTACCCTTTGTTTCCTCTCTGCCAATCAGTATTCTATCCACCTCAATACCTTTACCCCAATTACATGTGCTTTCATTTTGCACAATAGTCTCTTGTGCGGGACTTTGTCAAATGCTTTCTGAAAGTCCAAATATAACACATCAACCGGCTCCCCCTCGTCAACAGTACTGATTACATCTTCAAAGAATTACAACAGATTTGTCAAGCATGATTTTCCCTTCCTAAATCCATACTGACTCTGACTGATCTTGTCCCTGCTTTCTCAATGTTCTGCTATTAAGTTCTGGATAATGGATTCAAGCATTTCCCCCACTACCGATGGTAGGCTTACTGGTCCATAATTCCCTGCTTTCTCTCTCCCTCCCTTTTTCAATGTTGGAGTGACATGAGCTACCCTCCAATCAACAGGGACTATTCCAGAGTGTAGTGAAACCTGAAAGATAGAACATAGAACATAGAACGATACAGCGCAGTACAGGCCCTTCGGCCCTCGATGTTGCACCGACATGGAAAAAATCTAAAGGCCATCTAACCTACACTATGCCCTTATCATCCATATGCTTATCCAATAAATTTTTAAATGCCCTCAATGTTGGCGTGTTCACTACTGTTGCAGGTAGGGCATTCCACGGCCTCACCACTCTTTGCGTAAAAAACCCACCTCTGACCTCTGTCCTATATCTATTAACCCTCAATTTAAGGCTATGTCCCCTCGTGCTAGCCACCTCCATCCGCGGGAGAAGGCTCTCGCTGTCCACTCTATCTAACCCTCTGATCATTTTGTATGCCTCTATTAAGTCACCTCTTAACCTTCTTCTCTCTAACGAAAACAACCTCAAGTCCATCAACCTTTCCTCATAAGATTTTCCCTCCATACCAGGCAACATCCTGGTAAATCTCCTCTGCACCCGTTCCAAAGCTTCCACGTCCTTCCTATAATGAGACGACCAGAACTGTACGCAATACTCCAAATGCGGCCGTACTAGAGTTTTGTATAACTGCAACATGACCTCATGGCTCCGGAACTCAATCCCTCTACCAATAAAGGCCAACACACCATAGGCCTTCTTCACAACCCTATCAACCTGGGTGGCAACTTTCAGGGATCTATGTACATGGACACCGAGATCCCTCTGCTCATCCACACTACCAAGAATTTTACCATTAGCCAAATATTCCACATTTCTGTTATTCTTTCCAAAGTGAATCACCTCACACTTCTCCACATTAAACTCCATTTGCCACCTCTCAGCCCAGCTCTGCAGCTTATCTATGTCCCTCTGTAACCTGCAACATCCTTCCGCACTGTCTACAACTCCACCGACTTTAGTGTCGTCTGCAAATTTACTCACCCATCCTTCTGCGCCCTCCTCTAGGTCATTTATAAAAATGACAAACAGCAACGGCCCCAGAACAGATCCTTGTGGTACGCCACTCGTAACTGAACTCCATTCTGAACATTTCCCATCAACTACCACTCTCTGTCTTCTTTCAACTAGCCAATTTCTGATCCACATCTCTAAATCACCCTCAATCCCCAGCCTCCGTATTTTCTGCAATAGCCGACCGTGGGGAACCTTATCAAACGCTTTACTGAAATCCATATACACCACATCAACTGCTCTACCCTCGTCTACCTGTTCAGTCACCTTCTCAAAGAACTCGATAAGGTTTGTGAGGCATGACCTACCCTTCACAAAACCATGCTGACTGTCCCTAATCATATTATTCCTATCTAGATGATTATAAATCGTATCTTTTATAATCCTCTCCAAGACTTTACCCACCACAGACGTTAGGCTCACCGGCCTATAGTTACCGGGGTTATCTCTACTCCCCTTCTTGAACAAAGGGACCACATTTGCTATCCTCCAGTCCTCTGGCACTATTCCTGTAGCCAATGATGACCTAAAAATCAAAGCCAAAGGCTCAGCAATCTCTTCCCTGGCTTCCCAGAGAATCCTAGGATAAATCCCATCTGGCCCCGGGGACTTATCTATTTTCACCTTGTCCAGAATTGCCAACACTTCTTCCCTACGCACCTCAATGCCATCTATTCTAATAGCCTGGGTCTCAGCATTCTCCTCCACAATATTATCTTTTTCTTGAGTGAATACTGATGAAAAGTATTCATTTAGTATCTCGCTTATCTCCTCAGCCTCCACACACAACTTCCCACCACTGTCCTTGACTGGCCCTACTCTTACCCTAGTCATTCTTTTATTCCTGACATACCTATAGAAAGCTTTTGGGTTTTCCTTGATCCTACCTGCCAAAGACTTCTCATGTCCCCTCCTTGCTCGTCTCAGCTCTCTCTTTAGATCCTTCCTCGCTTCCTTGTAACTATCAAGCGCCCCAACTGAAACTTCATGCCTCATCTTCACATAGGCCTCCTTCTTCCTCTTAACAAGAGATTCCACTTCTTTGGTAAACCACGGTTCCCTCGCTCGACCCCTTCCTCCCTGCCTGACTGGTACGTACTTATCAAGAACATGCAATAGCTGTTCCTTGAACAAGCTCCACATATCCAGTGTGCCCAACCCTTGCAGCCTACTTCTCCAACCAACACATCCTAAGTCATGTCTAATGGCATCATAATTGCCCTTCCCCCAGCTATAACTCTTGCCCTGCGGGGTATACTTATCCCTTTCCATCACTAACGTAAAGGTCACCGAATTGTGGTCACTGTTTCCAAAGTGCTCACCTACCTCCAGATCTAACACCTGGCCTGGTTCATTACCCAAAACCAAATCCAATGTGGCCTCGCCTCTTGTTGGCCTGTCAACATATTGTGTCAGGAAACCCTCCTGCACACATTGTACAAAGAATGACCCATCTAATGTACTCGAACTATATCTTTTCCAGTCAATATTTGGAAAGTTAAAGTCTCCCATAACAACTACCCTGTTACTTTCGCTCTTTTCCAGAATCATCTTCGCCATCCTTTCCTCTACATCCCTAGAACTATTAGGTGGCCTATAGAAAACTCCCAACAGGGTGACCTCTCCTTTCCTGTTTCTAACCTCAGCCCATACTACCTCAGAAGAAGAGTCCCCATCTAGCATCCTTTCCGCCACCGTAATACTGTCCTTGACTAGCAGCGCCACACCTCCCCCTCTTTTGCCCCCTTCTCTGAGCTTACTAAAACACCTAAACCCCGGAACCTGCAACAACCATTCCTGTCCCTGCTGATGACCAGCAAATCATGTACTCTTTCCAGAGCCAGCTCCTTAAGCATTACTGGATTCATATGCTCAAGCCCTGGGGATTTATCCGCTAGTACGGGCCAGGGTTTTGAGAACACCAAAGTATATCATGGAGTTCACCTGACATGCAACTTTTAATAGATTTTGGTTATGAGAAGCACAAGGGCCTACTTTCCAGGTGTTATGCAAAAGAGATCTTCAGTATTTTTAAACAAAACAATGTTTGTTCTATGAATCCAATTAACCTTTTATAAACACACAGTAAACATCTCATCTAGTACCAACACAAATACTCCCCCCCAAAGATACAGTACTCTATAGGTAACTCTTAATGACTTTCCTAACAGCCATAAACCAGACAAAACAACCGTTTACCCAAAACAGTCGGTTAGTAGGTTTGAATTCCTTCCAGAACACAGTTATTACTTTGAAGTTATCAAGTGATCTGGAGACACCTTTCAAACATCTAAAGACACACAAAGAAGACTTCTCTGTCATTATCCAGCTTCCCAAAGTCTGAACCGAAAGTAAACCTCAGAGCAACAAAACAGCTTCCAGCTCAAAACTAAAGGAAAAAGCAGAGCCAGAGCCCAGCTGCACCCATACAATGACATCACTGCAGCTATTTGATAAACAACCATTCCTTAAAGGTATACTCACATGACTCCTCCCCCCCAAAAAAAAATCATCAACTTCAAGATTGTTTCATTTTACACATTTTCAATTTCCTTTAAGAAATATTGACAGTAAATATACTTTGTATAACAAAACAAAACATGTAAACGTTTAAAATAACATAGTCCATTTTAGTTCTTCTTCCGCCACTGAACCTGCTTCTCTTCATCACATTCATGACAAAGCATCGGTTGGGCTCATTTTGCAGGTGTGGTGCAACAGAGAGCACCACACAAAAGAATGTTTATTCTATGAATCCAGTTAACATTGTATAAACAAACAGTAAACAGTTTGTCAACTACAAACTACAAACACTGATACTTTCCCAAATACAATATTCTATAGGTAACCCTTAATAAATTCCCAAACAACATCCCCAAGTTAATCCTTTTTAAAATAAAGACATTAGATTTAAATGCTCTACAGAAACAGGTATTACTTTGAAATCATCAGTGATCTGGAGACAGTCCTTAGCTTGTATAGAGAGAGATCATTATGCAGCTGCTTGCTTTGAATGCAGCTATCCACCTCTGGAAACGAGACCAAAAACACACACTGCATCTGCCAGGTCAAAAACGACAGTGAAAGACAGACACCCGAGCTACACCCACACACTGACATCACTACAGCTGTTTGATAAAGACTCATTTATTTAAGGTGCATCCACCTGAAACCTCTCCCCAAGAAAAAAAAATACACCAACTTTAAGATGGTTTCATTTTTCACATTTTCACTTTCCTTTAAGAAATATTGACAGTGAATATACGTTTTTTTTACAGAACAGGCAAACATTTTTAATAACTTACTCCATTTTAGTTCTTCTTCCAACTGGAATCCCTCTTGATTGACAGTTTCTTTGGACAAGAAGGTCTCTGCACGATCCATCCATTTCTCTGTGCCTCGGCATTTCTCTTTAAAGTCAGGTATTCTAGTTCAATCCGACCACACAGCCTCTTGTAATTCTCCAACACATGAGCATTGGTTAATTCAGCCTTCAGGCAGTCAAATGCCTGTTGACACTCTGGGGGCCACTTAAATTTGTAACGGTTCTTCAGCAAGTCCGTCAGTGGAGCAAGCACACTGCTAAAGTTTGTCACACATTTCTGGGAGAATCCACTTATGCCAAGAAATTGCATTATTTCCCTTCATGTCGAGGGTATTGGAAACTCCCCAATAACTTTTGTTTTCACATCCTGTGGGACCCTTCAACCCGCTCCAAATGAATGGCCTTTGAAAGTGAATTGGGCTTTACCCAATTCATTTTTGGATAGGTTTGCCACCAAACAGCCTCCTAAAGTCGATTGGATATCTCCATCAGATACTTAAAATTTTCTTTCCATGTCTGACTGAAAATTACCAGATCGTCGAAGTATACCGCACAATTCGGTAATCTTAAAACAACTTTGTTAGCGAATCGTTGAAATATGGCTAGGGCATTTTCCATGCCAAATGGCATAACTGTGAATTGGTATATACCATCTGGAGTCACGAAAGCTGAAATCACCTTCGCCCTTTCGGATAAAGGTACCTGCCAGTAACCTTTAAGTAAATCCAGTTTGGAAATAAAAGCTGATTGTCCCAACTTCTCAATGCAAACCTCCAAATGTGAGATAGGATAAGAGTCCGTTATTGTAACTGCATTAACCTTTCTATAGCCCACACACAACAGTTGGACACCATCTGGTTTAGGTACCATCACTATGGGTGAGCTCCTTTGGCTGCAACGCACTTCAATTATGCCATTTTTAAGCATACTTTCAAATTCCTTGTTAACCTGTGCCAAATTAAAAGGGTTAAGTGTATATTGATGTTGTTTATTTCGAACAGCATTTCCCACATCTTCATCATGTATCGTAATTTTAGTACTTCCCAACTTATCTCCACAAACTTGCCCATGTGATATCAATAAATCTTTCAGGTCAGTTCATTTTTCCTCTGGAAAGTAACTCAACAATTACTCCCAATTTTTAAGAACATCCTCGTTTTCCAATTTAATTTGAGGGATATCAAATTCAAAGTCATCTGGATTCGGTTCTTCATGTTAAGTTAGAATCATTAAAACCACCTCCTTTTGCTCTCCTTCCCTTTCAAACTTTATCCACACAAGTAAAGTAAGCATATTCACATGACACACTCGGTGAGTTTTCCTTGCATCTGGCGTTCTTACCAGATAATTCACCTCACTTAATTTCCTTTCAATCTGATAAGGTCCACAAAACCTTGCTTTTAAAGGTTCTACCACTGGTAACAATACTAAAACGTTATCTCCACGAACTTTTGCTTTCTTGTCCGCTACCCATTTCATTACATGCAGTGTAACTTTTAAATGTTGTCGAGCCAATTCCCCTGCTCTATTTAATCGTTCCCAAAAGTTTGACACGTAATCCAATAACGTAAATCCCGACTGCTCACTCACCAATTTTTCCTTAATCACTTTAAGTGGTCCTCTGATCTCTTGACCAAAAATTCGTTCAAAAGGACTAACTTTGGTTGACTCATTAGCTGCATCACTAATTGCAAACAGCACAAATGGAATTCCTTTATCCCAATCCTCTGGAAAATCGTGGCAATAAGCCCTAAACATTGTCTTTAATGTCTGACGCCACCTTTCTAATGCTCCCTGCTATTCTAGATGGTACGTAGCTGATTTAAATGTTTTATACCTAAGCTATCCATAACCTCTTTGAATAACTTTGAGGTAAAATTTGATCCATGATCCGATTGTATTTATGTGATTAGTCCATATCTAGTAAAGAATTGACGTAACTCCTTCACAATATTTCAAGCTGTAATATTGCATACTGGAATGGCCTCTGGAAACCTCGTAGACACATCCATTATAGTCAAAATATATTGATTCCCACTTTTCCTTTTTGGGAAGCGGTCCTACACAATCAATTAAGACCCTTGCAAAAGGTTCCTCAAATACTGGACTTGGTATTAAGTGCGCTGGTTTTATCACTGCTTGAGGTTTCCCTATCACTTGACATGTGTGACATGATTGACAAAATTTAACTGCATCTTTATGTAGTCCAGGCCAATAAAAATGTTTTTGTGTTTTAGCTTGCGTTTTCCTTACTCCCAAATGACCTCCCACTGGTAACTCATCTGCTACTCGCAACACCTCCTTTCTATACCCTACTGGCAATAGTACTTGATGAACTTCTGCCCACTTTTCATCCGTCTGCACATGTAAAGGTCTCCATTTTCTCATGAAGACATCTCTTTTATTGTGATAACATTCTGGTATACACTCAGTTTCCTTTTCCGTCTACAGTTTCTGATACAGCCATTTTGTTCCATATCTTTCTGTTGTAACTCCACCAATTTTCCTGAATTAAAAATATCTGCCTGATCCTCCATCTGTTCTTGTTCTTTTCCAACCATTTGATCAAAAAATCGTTTTATGATAATTAAACTTCACCTTTATCTTCATTCTTTGATTCCTCCTCTTGTCTTAACCTGTAACTGTGCGACCTTGTTACTGCACAATCCGGAAAAATCCTAGGTTATTCATCCTTCAACGCTTCAGTTGTCTGATTTTCCATTGGGTTATCAACCACACCCACCTGCCATCCAGCTGTATCATTACGTAAGATAAACTGTATTCCTGGACAAGATAGTTCCTCTATTACTCCTACAACTACTTCACCACTCTTCACTGGACTTTACAACCTTACCTTATAGATTGGAACACTACTCTGTTCACCCTGAATTCCACATATTACCACCTTTTCTGGCAATATTCCTCCCAAACTACATAACTCCTCGTCTCTTACTATAAAAGATTGACTAGCTCCCATATCTCTTAAAATTGTGACTTCTTCACCTACTCCTCCTGATACACATGAGTAAACTTTACCCACGCAAGTAAATTCTTTAACGAGATCTGGTACATTCTTATCAATCACACCTTGATCAGGCTGGACAATCTTTTGCACCCCCTTCACTTCACTTAGGCTTCCCATTTACCACTTTAACAAAGCAGTATCCTGACTTATCCTGTTTTACCTTATCAGCCTTCCCACTGCTTTTCTTCAACCACCAACACTGTGACTTTACATGGTTTAGTTTATTACAGTGAAAAACTGAAAAGTTTTCATTTCTCTTCCACCCTACTGGATTTATTTTTTAATCTGAAGTACTCTCTCCTTATTGTCTCCAATCAGATCTGCTTCACCCCTACCACTTGAGTATTTCTCTTTTCCCCAGTTTCTATCCCTCGCAGGCTGAAACTGATGTCGGAGACCAAACTCTGTGTCATAATATACACCAGTATATCATGTGCAGACGCACATTGATGGACACACACAGGGACCAATCAACATGTACAAACACCGCAGCCAATCACCAGTTAGAATAGACACACTATAAAGGCAGAGGGCACCACGGTTCCCGCTCATTCTGGGTGCTGCCTCTGGGTGTAACAAGAACTCATCCAGCCAAGCACAGACTTACAACACGTGCTGAGAAAATCAACTGGTTCGGACAAGACTTAGGTCTCTAGTTTAAGTTAGCATCATTTAGACCCACAGTCATCGTGTGTTAGTTAGTTAGAAGTAGTTAATAAAATTGAGTTGAACCTTCATCAGTGTTGGAAGTGTTTGTTCATCTCTCAAGTCTACACTAGCCAACACTTCACTTTGATTTATGAACTAATCCATAATCATCTGTTATTTCTGCTGTAAGCCTCACAGTTTTAACTCTCTTCCACATGAATTCTCACTACATCAGGAATTGAATTTTTAAACTCCGTCAAAAGTATAATTTCTCTGAGAGCTTCATACGTTTGGAATATTTTCAAAGCCCTTATCCATCTATCAAAATTACTCTGTTTAATCCATTCAAAGTCCATGTATGTTTGACCAGGTTCTTTCCTTTAATTTCTAAACCTTTGTCTGTAGGCTTCAGGCACTAGTTCATGTGCATCTCAGATGGATTTTTTTCACCTCCTCATACACCCTAGATACCTCCTCTTCCTACCAACTTTGTTTGAATCAGTAATACCCATATGTCCTGTGGCCATTTCATTTGGTTAGCTCCCTTCTCAAATGAAATGAAAAAGGCGTCTACTTCCTTCTTATCAAACCTCGGCAATGCTTGGACAGATTTAAATAGATCACCAACAAGCCTTTGACTATGATGTTCTTTTTAACCTCATCACTATCCTCCAACTGTACGTTTCCCTTTACATCCGCCAATTTTAATTGACTGTCATGTTTAATGGCCATTTTCTGAAGTTCAAAGTCTCTCTTTTTTATTTTTTCCTGATCTGTATCTCTCTTTCTCTTTCTTGTTGTGCTGCTTTGTTTTTTTTTTCTTTCTTCTCTCTACTTTTCTTTTTCCCTCATTTCGTATTCAAGCTGCTTTAATTCTTTTTCATGTTCAGGTTGCTTAATCTGTAACTGAATTTTCGCTATTGTTAATGAGTTAGACTGTATCTCAGGCAATTTTAACTGTTCAACCACTGCCGTAAGTACCTCTTCTTTTTGTATGCGAGATTAACTGCAATGTTTTTGCCGAATATAAAAGCCTCTTTTTAGTCTAGGTTCGTAAGGTACTACGTGTGACCTTCTTCGCCCCCAGAAATCTACCAGCCTCTAAAAGAGCCATTCTCCAGAACACACTCCCTAGGTAAACTGGAATACCACACCTGAAAATCAAAAACAAATATGCTCACCCCTCGCTGTCTTTAAGTTACATTAGCCAACCGAATCACAAAAGATAGACTTTTACCCCACGATCCCCCAGTTTATAATGGGCCAGGGTTTAGAGAACACCAAAGTATGATGGAGTTCACCTGACCCACAACGTTTAATAGATTTTGATTATGAGGAGCACAAGGTGCCACTTTCCAGGTGTTATGCAGCAGAGATCTTAAGTATTTTTAAACAAAACAATGTTTATTCTATGAATCCAGTTAACATTTTATAAACACACAGTAAACATCTTATCAACTACCAACACAGACCCTCCCCCCCCAAGATACAGTATACTATAAGTAACACTTAGTAACTTTACTATCAACATCTATAAACCAGACAAAAAAACCTTCCACCCAAAACAATAGGTTTGAATTCCTTCCAGAACACGGTATTACTTTGAAGTTATCAAGTGATCTGGAGACATCTTTTTAACATGCAGAGAGAGACACACACACAGAGGACTTCTCTGTCTTTGTCCAGCTTCCAAAAGTCAAAACCGAAAGTAAAACTCAGAACTCAGAAACGAAAGGAAAAAGTAGAGCCACAGCCCATTTCCGCCCACACAATGACATCACTGCAGCTATTTGATAAACACAGATTTCGTAAAGGTACACTCACATGACATCCGCCTTCAATCCCATAAAGTTTTCCAGCACCATTTCTCTACTAATATTAATCTCCCTCAGTTCTTCCCTCTCACTAAACCTTTTATTCTCCAACATTTCTGGTATCTGATTTGTGTCATCTTTTGTGAAGACAGGGCCAAAGTATGTCTTTAATTGCTCAGCCATTTCTATGTCCCTTATTATGCATTCCCCTGTTTCTGTCTGTAGGGGCCTACATTTCTCTTGACCAATCTCTTTCTTTTCACATATCTATAGAAACTCTTAGTGTCAGTCTTTATGTTCCCTGTCAGCTTACTTTCGGACTGTACTTTCCCCTTCTTAGTCAATCCTGCTGTCCTTCTTTGCTGAATTCTAAACTGCTCCCAATCCTCAACCTATTATTTTTCTTGGCCAATCTGCATGCTTCTTCCTTGGATCGGATACTATTTCTAATTTCCTTGGATTGGCCCTCTTATCCAGTTTACTTTTGTGCCAGACAGAAATGAACAGTTACTGTAGTTCCCCCATGCGTTCCTTGAATGTTTGCCATTGTCAATCCAGTGTCATCCCTTTTATTAACTCCCCCCAATCTATCAAGGCAGCTCACACCTCATATCTTCATAGTTCCCTTTATTAAGATTCAGCACCCTAGTCTCCGAATCAGCTACTTGATTCTCTATCTTGATAAAAAAAATCTATAATGTTATGGTCGCTCATCCCCAAGGGGTCTTGCACAACCAGATTGGCAATGATTCCCTTCTCATTACACAGTACCCGGTCTAAGATGGCCTGCTCTCTAGTTGGTTCCCCCACATATTGATCAAGAAAACCATCCCGTATACACTCCAGGAATTCCTCCTCTACGGCATTGTGGCTAATTTGATTTGCCCAATCTATGTGATGATTAAAATAACCCATGATCACCGATATTCCCTTATAACATGCATCTCTAATTGCGTACTTAATGCCTTTCGCAACATCACCACTGTAGTTTGGGTGTCTATATATGACACCCACTAATGTTCTTTGCCCTTGGTATTTCACAAGTCAATCCATACAATTCCACATTGTCACATCCTTTCTCACTACTGTGTTAATTTCCTCTAACCAGCAATGCCTATTTTCTTTGATGCCTATCCTTCCTAAATACTGAAATCCCTGGGATATTCAGTTCCCATCCCTGGTCACGCTGCAGCCATGTCTCCATAATCCCAATTATATCGTACCCATTTATATCTATCTGTGCGATTAGGTCATCCACTTTATTGCAAATGCTCAATGTATTACGGCACGGAGTCTTTAAGTTTGTCTTTTTCACATTGTTTGTCTTGCTTCCAATATTTTTCCCTTGTGCCCTGTTTGAACTTTGCCCTTGGGTTCTCCACCTATCACTTTTCTTATTCACTTTTCTACCTTTTCTCTTTGTTTTGCTTCCTCTTTCTCTGACTGCTTGCATAGATTTTTATCCCCCTGGCATATTAATTTAAGCCCTCCCCAACTGCTCTAGCAAATAGCCCCCCAGGATATCAGTCCCAGTGAGAACAAACCGAGTTTATTCAATCGCTCCTCATAGCTAATGCCCTCCATACCAGGCAACAACCTGGTAAATCTCTTCTGCACCCTCCCTAAAACTTACACATCCTCTGGTACTGTGGCTACCAGAATTAAACACTATACTCCAAGTGTGGCCTAACTAAGATTCTATACAGCTGCAACATGACTTGCCAATTCTTATACTCAATACCCCAGTCAATTTACAGTGCAGAAGGAGGCAGAGGCCCATCGAGTCTGCACCGGCTTCTGGAAAGAGCACCCGACCCAAGGTTAACACCTCCACCCCAAAACCCCATAACCCAGTAACCCCACCCAACACTAAGGGCAATTTTGGACATTAAGGGCAATTGACCATGTCCAATCCACCTAACTTGCACATCTTTGGACTGTGGGAGGAAACCGGAGCACCCGGAGGGAACCCACGCACACACGGGGAGGATGTGCAGACTCCGCACAGACAGTGACCCAAGCTGGAATCGAACCTGGGACCCTGGAGCTGTGAAGCGATTGTGCTATCCACAATGCTACCGTATGCCTTCTTGACTACCTTCTCCACCTGTGTTGCCCCTTTCAGTGACCTGTGGACCAGTACACCTTGCTATCTCTGACTGTCAATACTCTTGTGGGTTCTACCATTCACTGTATTTTCCCTCCCTGTATTAGACTTTCCAAAATGCATTACTTCACATTTGTCTGAATTAAACTCCATCTGCCATCTCTCCGCCCAAGTCCCCAAATGATCAAAATCCTGCTGTATCCTCTGACAGTCCTCATTGCTATCCGCAATTCCATCAACCTTTGTGCCGTCTGCAAACTTACTAATCAGACCAGCTACATTTTCCTCCAAATCATTTATATATACTACAAACAGCAAACGTCCCAGCACTGATCCCTGTGGAACACCACTAGTCACAGCCCTCCAATCAAAGCATTGCTACCCATTGCCTTCTATGACCTAGCCAGTTCTGTATCGATCTGTCCAGCTCACCCCTGATCCCATGTGACTTCACCTTTTGTACCAGTCTGCCATGAGGGACCTTGTCAAAGGCCCTTACTGAAGTCCATACAGACAACATCCGCTGCCCTACCTGCATCAATCATCTTTGTGACCTCTTCGAAAAACTCTATCAAGTTTTTCGTAACAATAGTTAGCTTCATTATTGATTAGTTGTGTTCAGAATTATTAACTGTGCTCCTAGATGTTGTTGATGGTACCATTATTGTTTTACTGCTGCCTTCATAGTGTTAATGCTGGGTACTGGTTTTTAATGAATGTGTTGTATCTTTTTCAGGGCCATTACAAAGAGTCTTTCCTGGAAAATGCTCCAGAGGAAATTACCCAACAGGAATGCACCCAATGTGATGCCACTCTGGAGCCATGTGGGGTATCTTTCTCTGCCTCACAAAATGGTGCAATGTCCATCAAGACTCAACTGTGCCACCTGCTCTAGACAGTTGCAATACTTCAGTCAAAGTTTTCCTTCTTTGAATGTTATTGATTGAACAACATATTTTAGACAGAATGCTGTTTGATTTGTAGTATGTTGGAAGTAACCGCCTAGACTTCGGGCGATGTTGAGAAAACTTGTGCGATCTCCACATCAGGAAAGTCAAATCATTCACAATCTTTCGTGAATTTTATTGATTTTACTTATAGAATAGTGGTCAATCTGAGACTCAGTCTTCACCTCTCACCCTGACTCAGTCCATACTTCATCTGAAAAATATCGCCACTTGTACATTTATTGTCCATCTCTAATTTGAGTAGCCGTTTCCAAGTAAACCACATTGCTGTAGATCTGGAATAGACTAGACAAGAACAGCGGATCCTTCTCCTAAAGAATATTAGTGAACCAGAGTTTTTACGACAATCGTTTCATGTTCATCATTAGATTTCTAATTCCAGATTGTATTGAATTCACATTTTGTTAGCTGCTTCGGTGGGATTATAACCAGGCTTCCTGAGTCACTAATCTACTGTCAATACCACTGCATCACCATTTCCCTCTTATTACTACATGGCCACCAAATCCCTAATTTGAAAACAGAAAATGCTGGAATACTCAAAACATATCAATGGAGAGAGAAACAGCATTAAGGTTTTAGGTCAATGACCTTTCATCAGAACTTGGAAACATTTGTGATGCAAGAGGGTTAAAGGAGATGGTAGGCGAGATTAAATACCAAAGTTGGCAGGAATAGAATCACAGGATTGTTATGGTTCAGAAGGAGATAATTTTACACATCGTACCAGGACCAGCTTTCCAATCAAGCATCATGACTTAGTGCCATCGTTTCGAGTGTAAAAACTGGCAAGTAATGCTGCAGTTGGATAGAACATTAGTAAGGCTGCACTTGTAATATTGCGCACAATTGTTGTCGCCACACTACCGGAAGGATGTGGAGGGTTTGGAGAAGGTGCAGAGGAGGTTTGTCAGGATTTTGTGTTGTGTGCAGGGTGTTAGCTATGTGGAAAGAGTCTATAGACGCGGATGGAAGTTGAGGAATTACCTGATAAAGGTCCACAAGATTATGAGAGGCATGGATAGAGTGAATGGGCAGGCATTCTTTCCCAGGGTGGAAGGGTCAGTCACTAGGGGGCATGGCAGGTTTTTTTACACAGAGGATGGTGAGTTCCTGGAATGCGCTGCTAGGGGAGGTTGTGGAAGCAGATACATTAACGGCATTCAAAAGGCATCTTGACAAACACATGGATAGGATGGGTACAGAGGAATACGGCACTAGAAAGTGCTGAGTATTTTGGCGAAGGGTGGTATTATGACCGCTACAGGCGTGGCGGGTCGAAGGGCTTGTTCCTGTGCTATATTGTTATTTGTTCTTCTTTGTTCTATTCAACCAGTCAAAAATGCCATTTGAAAGACTCAATGGATGCTGCCACCACACTTCCAGGCAGAGAATTCCAGACCCCAACTACTCGCTTTGTGAAAAAGTTTTTTCATTCATCAGATTTGCTTCTTTTGCAAATCACTTTAAATCTCTGCCCTCTTGGTCTTGATCCTTTTACGAGAGGAAACAATTTCTCCCTATCTACTCTGTCCAGCCTCTCATGATTTTGAATATCTCCTCAACGCAGCCCCCTCATGATTTTGAACTTCTCATCTTAGCCTTCTTCTCTCCACGGAGGACAATTCCAATCTCTCCAATTTGGCCTCGTAACTGAAGTTTCTTATTCCTGGAACTGTTCTTGAAAATGAAAAAATGAAAATCGCTTATTGTCACGAGTAGGCTTCAATGAAGTTACTGTGAAAAGCCCCTAGTCACCACATTCCGGGGAGGCTGGTACGGGAATCAAACCATGCTGCTAGCCTGCTTGGCCTGCTTTAAAAGCCACTTGGAAACCTCTTCTGCACTCTCCCCAATGTATATAGTATTTCCTATAGTGTGGCGCCCAGAGCTGTACACAATGAGGATGAACTAGTGTCTTCATAAGTTCAGCATAACCTTCTCGCTCTTGTACCTTATGCCCCTATTAATAAAGCCCAGAATTACATTCTCTCTCCACCTGTCCTGCCACCTTCAATGATCTGAACACATATGCACCCAGGTCTCTCTGCTCCTGTACCCCTTGAAGAATAACCCATTGTTTTATATTGCCTTTTTATGTTCTCCCGACCAAAATAAGATCACCACACACTTCTCTAAGTTGATCTTCATCTGCCATCTATCTGCCCACTTCGCCAATTTGTCTATGGAAGTTCTCTACTGCCCATTTCACAGTTTACAAAGCTTTTGAGTTTTGTGTCATCTGCAAACTTTGAAATTGCTCCCTGCACATCAAGATCTAGATCATTGATATATACCAGGAAAAGCAAAGATCTCAATATCAACCCCTGGGGAACACCATTACATACCTTCCTCCACTGCAAAAAATATCAATTGATCGTTACTCTCTGCTTATTCCGTGAGGTATAACTTTGCTTATATATCTGTTGTGTGACACTGTATCAAATTCATCTGAAGATACACTACATCAATTAGATGTATTTAGGTGTATGAGTACCCAATTCATTTTTTCCAATTAAGGGGCAATTTACCCTGCACATCTTTGTGTTGTCGGCGCTAAACCCATACGAACACGGGGAGAATGTGCAAACTCCACACGGACAGTGACCCAGCACCGGGATTGAACCTGGGTCCTCAATGCCATGAGGCAGCAATGCTAACAACTGTACCACCATGCCACCCAATAAGTCACTGTTGTGTATTCAGGACATGTTCTAACCATTAACAACCTACGTAACTTGAGAGTGTGCTCGTAATGTGTTCTCTTTGATCAGTTTGAAAATTGGACATATGAATAGTTGTGCGCGATTTAAATAATGTCCACAGAATTGTTTACTGAATAATTAGAAATAAATGTTAACTGTTAAATCACACACTGTATGGTGCCAACTGAATTATTTCAGTTTCCATCTGTAATGGTTCAAGCAGGCATTGCCAATAGCCAGACACCGAGGAGTCAATCACCGGGAGAGTCATTCACCGGGACAGTCATTCATCGGGACAGGCAGTCACCGATAGATTCAGTCACCGGAAGAGTCAGTCGCCGATAGAGCCAGTCACAGGCTGAGTCAGTCACAGATAGTCAGTCACCGATAGAGCGAGTCACCGGGACAGTGAGTCACCGGGAGAGTGAGTCAACGATGGAGCCAGTCAACGAAAGAGTCAGTCACAGATAATAGTCAGTCACCGGGAGAGTCAGTCAACGGGAGACAGTCACAGATCGAGTCAGTCACCGGGAGAGTCAGTCAACGGGAGTGTCAGTCAACGGGAGACAGACACAGATAGAGTCAGTCAAAGGGAGAGTCAGTCACCGATGGAGCCAGTCAATGGGAGAGTCAGTCACAGATAGAGTCAGTCACCGGGAGAATCAGTCACCGGGAGAGTCAGTCACCGGTAGAGCCAGTCAACGGGAGAGTCAGCCTCCGGGAGACTGTCACAGATGGAGCCAGTCAATGGGAGAGTCAGTCACAGATAGAGTCAGTCACCGGGATAGTCAGTCACCGGGAGTGTCAGTCAACGGGAGACAGTCACAGATAGAGTCAGTCAACGGGAGTGTCAGTCACCGGGAGAGTCAGTCAACGGGAGAGTAAGTCACCGATGGAGCAAGTCAATGGGAGAGTCAGTCACATATAGAGTCAGTCAGCGGGAGAATCAGTCACCGGGAGAGTTAGTCACCGGTATCGCCAGTCAACAGGAGAGTCAGACACAGAGAGAGTCAGTCACAGGGAGAATCAGTCACAGGGAGAGTCAGTCAACGGGAGTGTCAGTCAACGGGAGACAGTCACAGATAGAGTCAGTCAACGGGAGTGTCAGTCACCGGGAGAGTCAGTCAACGGGAGAGTCAGTCACCGATGGAGATAGTCAAGGGGAGAGTCAGTCACAGATATAGTCAGTCACCGGGAGACCCAGTCACCGGGAGAGTCAGTCACCGGTATCGCCAGTCAACAGGAGAGTCAGACACAGATAGAGTCAGTCACAGGGAGAATCAGTCACAGGGAGAGTCAGTCAACGGGAGTGTCAGTCAACAGGAGACAGTCACAGATAGAGTCAGTCAACGGGAGTGTCAGTCACCGGGAGAGTCAGTCAACGGGAGAGTCAGTCACCGATGGAGATAGTCAATGGGAGAGTCAGTCACAGATAGAGTCAGTCAACGGGAGTGTCAGTCAACGGGAGACAGACACAGATAGAGTCAGTCAAAGGGAGAGTCAGTCACCGATGGAGCCAGTCAATGGGAGAGTCAGTCACAGATAGAGTCAGTCACCGGGAGAATCAGTCACCGGGAGAGTCAGTCACCGGTAGAGCCAGTCAACGGGAGAGTCAGCCTCCGGGAGACTGTCACAGATGGAGCCAGTCAATGGGAGAGTCAGTCACAGATAGAGTCAGTCACCGGGAGAGTCAGTCACCGGGAGTGTCAGTCAACGGGAGACAGTCACAGATAGAGTCAGTCAACGGGAGTGTCAGTCACCGGGAGAGTCAGTCAACGGGAGAGTAAGTCACCGATGGAGCCAGTCAATGGGAGAGTCAGTCACATATAGAGTCAGTCAGCGGGAGAATCAGTCACCGGGAGAGTTAGTCACCGGTATCGCCAGTCAACAGGAGAGTCAGACACAGATAGAGTCAGTCACAGGGAGAATCAGTCACAGGGAGAGTCAGTCAACGGGAGTGTCAGTCAACGGGAGACAGTCACAGATAGAGTCAGTCAACGGGAGTGTCAGTCACCGGGAGAGTCAGTCAACTGGAGAGTCAGTCACCGATGGAGATAGTCAAGGGGAGAGTCAGTCACAGATATAGTCAGTCACCGGGAGACCCAGTCACCGGGAGAGTCAGTCACCGGTATCGCCAGTCAACAGGTGAGTCAGACACAGATAGAGTCAGTCACAGGGAGAATCAGTCACAGGGAGAGTCAGTCAACGGGAGTGTCAGTCAACAGGAGACAGTCACAGATAGAGTCAGTCAACGGGAGTGTCAGTCACCGGGAGAGTCAGTCAACGGGAGAGTCAGTCACCGATGGAGATAGTCAATGGGAGAGTCAGTCACAGATAGAGTCAGTCGCCGGGAGACCCAGTCACCGGGAGAGTCAGTCACCGGTCGAGCCAGTCAACGGAAGAGTCAGTCACCGGGAGAGTCAGTCACCGGGAGAGTCAGTCACCGGGAGAGTCATTCACCGGGAGAGTCAGTCACCTATAGAGCCAGTCTCCGGGAGAGTGTCAAAGATGGAGCCATTCAATGGGAGAGTCAGGCACCGGGAGAGTCAGTCAACAGGAGAGTCAGTCACCGATGGAGCCAGTCACGGGGAGAATCAGTCACCGGGGCAGTCAGTCACTGGTAGAGTCAGTCAACAGGACAGTCAGTCACCGGCAGAGTCAGTCACCGGGAGAGTCAGTCACTCTGAGAGTCAGTCACCAGGAGAGTCAGTCATCGATGGAGCGAGTCACCGAGAGAGTGAGTCACCGATGGAGCCAGTCAATGGGAGAGTCAGTCACCGATAGAGTCAGTCAACGGGAGACAGTCACAGATAGAGTCAGTCACCGGGAGAGTCAGTCACCGGGAGTGTCAGTCACCGGGAGAGTCAGTCACCGGGAGAGTCAGTCAACGGGAGACAGTCACAGATAGAGTCAGTCACCGGGAGTGACAGTGAACGGGACCGGGAGAGTCAGTCACCGATAGATTCGCTCAACGGGAGACAGTCACAGATAGAGTCAGTCACGGGGAGAGTCAGTCACCGGGAGATTCAGTCACCGGTTGAGCGAGTCACCGGGAGAGTGAGTCACCGATAGATTCGCTCAACAGGAGACAGTCACAGATAGAGTCAGTCACCGGGAGAGTCAGACACCAGGAGATTCAGTCACCGATAGAGTCAGTCAATGGGAGACAGTCACAGATAGAGTCAGTCACCGGGAGAGTCAGTCACCGGGAGAGTCAGTCACCGATAGTCAGTCAACGGGAGACAGTCTCAGATAGAGTCAGTCACCGGGAGTGTCAGTCACCGGGAGAGTCAGTCACCGGGAGAGTCAGTCACCGATAGTGTCAGTCAACGGGAGACAGTCACAGATAGAGTAAGTCACCGGGAGAGTCAGTCAACGGGAGAGTCAGCCACCGGGAGAGTCAGTCACCGATGGAGCCAGTCAATGGGAGAGTGAGTCACAGATAGAGTCAGTCACAGGGAGAATCAGTCACCGGGTCAGTCAGTCACCAGTAGAGCCAGTCACCGGTAGAGTCAGTCACCGACAGAGTCAGTCACCGGGAGATTCAGGCACCGGTAGATCGAGTCACCGGTAGAGTGAGTCACCGATAGATTCGCCCAACAGGAGACAGTCACAGATACGGTCAGTCACCGGGAGCGTCAGACACCGGGAGATTCAGTCACCGATAGAGTCAGTCAATGGGAGACAGTCACAGATAGAGTCAGTCACCGGGAAAGTCAGTCACCGGGAGAGTCAGTCACCGTTAGAGTCAGTCAACGGGAGAAAGTCTCAGATAGAGTCATTCACCGGGAGTGTCAGTCACCGGGAGAGTCAGTCACCGATAGAGTCAGTCAACGGCAGACAGTCACGGATAGAGTAAGTCACCGGGAGAGTCAGTCAACGGGAGAGTCAGTCACCGATAGAGTCAGTCAACGGGAGATAGTCACAGATAGAGTTCATCACCGGGAGAGTGAGTCACCGGTAGAGTGAGTCACCGATGGAGCCAGTCAACCGGAGAGTCAGTCACAGGTAGAGTCTGTCACCGGGAGAGTCAGTCACAGATAGACTCAATCACCGGGAGAGTCATTCACCGGGAGTGTCAGTCACCGGTGGAGCCAGTCAATGGGAGATTCTGTCACCGATAGAGTCAGTAAACGGGAGACAGTCACAGGTAGAGTCAGTCACTGGGAGAGTCAGTCACCGGGAGAGTCAGTCAACGGGAGACAGTCACAGATAGAGTCATTCACCGGGAGTGTCAGTCACCGGGTGATTCAGTCACCGGTAGAGTCAGTCACCGATAGAGTCAGTCGACGGGAGACAGTCACACAGAGAGTCAGTCACCTGGAGTGTTAGTCACCGGGGGAGTCAGTCACCGGGAGAGTCAGTCACTGATGGAGCCAGTCAATGGGACAGTCAGTCACAGATCGAGTCAGTCACAGGGAGAATCAGTCACCGGGTCGGTCAGTCACCAGTAGAGCCAGTCAACGGGAGAGTCATTCTCCGGGAGAGTCAGTCACCCATAGTGTCAGTCACATGGAGAGTCAGTCACCGGGAGAGTCAGTCAACGGGATAGTCAGTCACCGGTAGAGTCAGTCACCGACAGAGTCAGTCACCGGGAGATTCAGTCACCGGTAGAGCGAGTCACCGGGAGATTCGCTCAACGGGAGACAGTCACAGATAGAGTCAGTCACCGGGAGAGTGTCACAGATGGAGCCAGTCAATGGGAGAGTCAGTCACCGATAGAGTCAGTCAACGTGTGAGTCAGTCACAGATGGAGCCAGTCAACGGGAGAGTCAGTCACCGACAGAGCCAGTCTCCGGGAGAGTGTCACAGATGGAGCCAGTCAATGGGAGAGTCAGTCACCGATAGAGTCAGTCAACGTGTGAGTCAGTCACAGATAGAGTCAGTCACCGGGAGAATCACTCACCTGGACAGTCAGTCACCGGTAGAGCCAATCCCCGGGAGAATGTCACAGATAGAGTCAGTCGCCTGGAGGGTCAGTCACCGGTAAGCCAGTTAACGGGAGAGTCAGTCACCGGGAGAGTCAGTCAACGGGAGAGTAA
>NC_052149.1:132307797-132369041 GCF_902713615.1 Scyliorhinus canicula | reverse complement strand
TCAATGGGAGAGTCAGTCACCGATAGAGTCGTCAACGTGTGAGTCAGTCACTGATGAAGTCCGTCACCGATAGAGCGAGTCACCTGGAGAGTCAGTCATTGGGAGAGTCAGTCACCGGGAGAGTCAGTCACCGATGGAGCCAGTCAAAGATACAGTCAGTAACCGATAGATTCAGTCAACGGGAGGCAGTCACTAGATAGAGTAAGTCACTGGAGAGTCGACTGACGGTAGAGTCAGTCACCGATAGAGTCAGTCAATGGGATACAGTCAAAGATAGAGTCAGTCACCGGTTGAGTCAGTCACCGAATGAGTCAGTCAAAGCGGGATGAGTCAGTCACAGACAGAGTCAGTCACCGGGAGTGTCATTCACCTTGTGAGTCAGTCACCGGGTGTGTCAGTCACAAATGGAGCCATGCAATGGGAGAGTCAGTCACCGATAGAGTCAGTCAAATGGACTGTCAGTCACAGGGAGAGTCAGTCAACGGGAGACAGTCACAGAGAGAGTCAGTCACCGGTATAGTCAGCCACCGATAGAGTCAGTCACCGAGAGACAGTCACAGATAGAGTCTGTCACCGGGAGAGTCAGTCACCGGGAGAGTCAGTCACCGATGGAGCCAGTCAATGATGGAGTCAGTCACCGATAGAGTCAGTCAACGGGAGACAGTCACAGAGAGAGTCAGTCACCGGGAGGAGACAGTCTCCGGGGAGAGTCACACTCCGATAGAGTCAGACAACGGGAGACAGTCACAGACAGAGTCGGTTATCGGAAGTGTCATTCACAGATAGTGTCAGTCAACGGGAGACAGTCACAGATGGAGGTCAGTCACCGGGAGAGTCAGTCACCGGGGAGAGTCAGTCACCGGGGGCGTCAGTCACAGATGGAGCCAGTCAATGGAGGAGTCAGCACAGATAGAGTCAATCACCGGGAGAGTCAGTCACCGGGAGAGTCAGTCAACGGGGAGGTCAGTCACCGGTAGAGTCAGTCACCGAGAGAGTCAGACAACGGAAGACAGTCACAGATAGAGTCAGTCACCTGGAGAGTCAATCACCGGGAGAGTCAGTCACCGATGGAGCAGTCAATGGGAGAGTCAGTCACAGATAGAGTCAATCACCGGAGAGTCATTCACCGGTGAGAGTCAGTCACCGATGGAGCCCGTCAATGGGAGAGTCAGTCACCGATAGAGTCAGTCAACGTGTGAGTCAGTCGCAGATAGAGTCAGTCACCGGGAGAAGTCAGTCACCGGGAGAGTCAGTCACTGATGTAGCCAGTCAATGGGAGAGTCAGTCACCGGGAAAATCAGTCACCGGGACAGTCAGTCACTGAGAAATTCAGTCACCGGGAGAGCTAGTCAAGGGGAGAGTCAGTAACCGATAGAGTCAGTGAACGGGAGACAGTCACAGATAGAGTCAGTCACCGGGAGAGTCAGTCACTGATGAAGTCAGTTCCCGATAGAGCGAGTCACCTGGAGAGTCAGTCATTGGGAGAGTCAGTCACCGGGAGAGTCAGTCACCGATGGAGCCAGTCCAAGATACAGTCAGTAACCGATAGAGTCAGACAACGGGAGGCAGTCACAGATAGAGT
Source organism: Scyliorhinus canicula (assembly GCF_902713615.1). NCBI lineage: Eukaryota > Metazoa > Chordata > Chondrichthyes > Carcharhiniformes > Scyliorhinidae > Scyliorhinus > Scyliorhinus canicula. Next base: position 132,367,459 of record NC_052149.1, on the reverse strand, counting down.
AAGTCACTGGGAGAGCCGACTGACAAGTAGAGTCAGTCACCGATAGAGTGAGTCAATGGGAGACAGTCACAGATAGAGTCAGTCACAGGGAGAGTCAGTCACCGATAGAGCCAGTCAACGGGAGAGCAGTTACAGACAGAGTCAGTCACCGGGAGAGTCAGTCACCGATGGAGCCAGTCAATTGAAGAGTCATTCACCGATAGAGTCAGTCAATGGGAGACAGTCACAGAGAGAGTCAGTCACCGGGAGAGTCAGTCTCCGGGAGAGTCACACTCCGATAGAGTCAGACAACGGGAGACAGTCACAGACAGAGTCGGTTATCGGGAGTGTCAGTCACAGATAGTGTCAGTCACCGGGAGACAGTCACCGATGGAGCCAGTCAATGGAGGAGTCAGCACAGATAGAGTCAATCACCGGGAGAGTCAGTCACCGGGAGAGACAGTCACCGATGGAGAATGTCAACGGGGAGAGTCAGTCACCGGGAGAGTCAGTCAACGGGAGACAGTCACAGATAGACTCAGTCACCTCGAGAGTCAGTCACCGGGAGAGTCAGTCACCGATAGAGTCAGTCAACGGGAGACAGTCACAGATAGAGTCAGTCACCGGGAGAGTCAGTCACCGATAGAGTCAGTCAATGGGAGACAGTCACAGATAGAGTCAGACACCGGGAGAGTCAGTCACCGGTACAGTCAGTCACCGATAGAGTCAGTCAACGGGTGTGTCAGTCACAGATAGAGTCAGTCACCGGGAGAATCAATCACCGGGACAGTCAGTCACCGGTAGAGCCCGTCAACATCATAGTCAGTCACAGATAGAGTCAGTCACCGGGAGAGTAAGTCACCGGGAGAGTCAGTCAACGGCAAAGCCAGTCACCGATGGAGCCAGTCAATGGGAGAGTCAGTCTCCAATAGTGCCAGTCAACGGGAGAGTCAGACACAGATAGAATCAGTGACCGGGAGAGTCAGTGACCGGGAGAGTCAGTCACAGATAGAGTCAGTCACCGGGAGAGTCAGTCACCGATTGTCAGTCACCGAGGAGTCAGTCAATGGGAGAGTCAGTCACAGATAGATTCTGTCACCGGGAGGTGCAGTCCCCGGGAGAGTCAGTCACCGATGGAGCTAGTCAGTGGGAGACAGTCACAGATAGAGACGGTCACCGGGACAGTCAGTCACCGGGAGAGTCAATCACCGGTTGAGTCAGTCAACGGGAGAGTCAGTCACCCGGTAGAGTCAGTCAACGGGAGACAGTCACAGATAGAGTCAGTCACCGGGAGAGACAATCACCGGGAGAGTCAGTCACCGATGGCGTTAGTCAATGGGAGAGTCAGTCACAGATAGAGTCAGTCACCGGGAGAGTCAGTCACCGGGACAGTCAGTCACCGGAAGAGCCAGTCAACAGGATAGTCTGTCACAGATAGAGTCAGTCACCGGGAGAGTCAGTAACCGGGAGAGTCAGTCAACGGGGGACAGTCACAGGTAGAGTCAGTCACCGGGAGAGTCGTCTGACCGGTAGAGGTCAGTCACCGATACAGTCAGTCAATGGAGGCAGTCACAGATAGACTCAGTCACCTTGAGAGTCAGTCACTGGGAGAGTCAGTCACCGATAGAGTCCGTCAACGGGAGACAGTCACAGATAGAATAAGTCACTGGGAGAGTCGACTGACCGGTTGAGTCAGTCACCGATAGAGTCAGTCACCGGTAGAGTCAGTCACCGATAGAGTCAGTCAACGGGTGAGTCAGTCACAGATAGAGTCAGTCAACGGGAGTGTCAGTCACCTTGAGAGTCAGTCACCGGGAGTGTCAATCACCGATGGAGCCATGCAATGGGAGAGTCAGTCACCGATAGAGTCAGTCACCGATAGAGTCAGTCACCAATAGAGTCAGTCACCGGGTAGAGTCAGTCACCGATAGAGTCAGTCACCGGGAGAGTCAGTCACCTTGAGAGTCAGTCACCGGGAGTGTCAATCACCGATGGAGCCATGCAATGGGAGAGTCAGTCACCGATAGAGTTAGTCACCTGGACAGTCAGTCACAGGGAGAGTCAGTCAACGGGTGTGTCAGTCACCGGTAGAGACAGTCACTGATAGATTCAGTCAACGGGAGACAGTCACAGATAGAGACTGTCACCGGGAGAGTCAGTCACCGGGAGAGTCAGTAACCGATCGTGCCAGTCACCGGGAGAGACAGTCACCGGGAGAGCCAGTAACCGGGAGGGTCTGTCACCGAGGAGTCAGTCAATGGGAGAGTCAGTGACCGATAGATTCTGTCACCGGGAGGGTCATCACCGGGAGAGTCAGTCATTGAAGGAGCCAGTCAATGGAAGAGTCAGTCACCGATAGAGTCAGTCAATGGGAGAAAGTCACAGTTAGAGTCAGTCACCGGGAGAGTCAGTCACCGGGAGAGTCAGTCACCGGTAGAGTCAGTCAACGAGTGACAGTCACAGATAGAGTCAGTCACCGGGAATGTCAGTCACTGGGAGAGTCAGTCACCGGGAGAGTCAGTTCACGATGGAGCCAGTCAATGGGAGAGTCACTCACAGGATAGAGTCAATCACAGGGAGAGTCATTCACCGGGAGAGTCAGTCACCGATAGAGCAGTCTCCGGAGGAGTGTCACAGAATGGAGACAGTCAATGTGAGAGTAAGGTCAACGGGCGAGTCAGTCACAGACAGACTCAGTCCCCTGGGGAATCAGTAACCTGGACAGTCAGTCACCGGTAGAGCCAGTCTCCGGCAGACTGTCACAGATAGAGACAGTAACCTGAGAGTCAGTCACCGGAGAGTCAGTCAACGGGAGCGTCAGTAACCGGTAGAGTCAGTCACCGAGAATAGTCAGACAACGGGAGACAGTCACAGATAGAGTCAGTCACCGGGACAGTCAGTCACCGGGAGAGTCAATCACCGGGAGAGTCAGTCACCGATGGCGCTAGTCAATGGGAGAGTCAGTCACAGATAGAGTCAGTCAACGGGAGAGTCATTCACCGGGAGAGTCAGTCACCGTGGAGCCAGTCAATGGGAGAGTCAGTCACCGATGGAGCCAGTCAATGGGAGAGACAGTCACAGATAGAGTCAACCACCTGGAGAGTCATTCACCGGGAGAGTCAGTCACCGATAGAGCCAGTCAATGGGAGAGTCAGTCACAGATAGAGTCAACCACCTGGAGAGTCATTCACCGGGAGAGTCAGTCACCGATGGAGCCAGTCAACGTAAGAGTCAGTCACCGGGAGAGTCAGTTATCGGGGGCGTCAGTCACCGATGGAGCCAGTCAATGGAGGAGTCAGCACAGATAGAGTCAATCACCGGGAGAGTTATTCACCGGGAGAGACAGTCACCGATGGAGCATGTCAACGGGAGAGTCAGTCACCGGGAGAGTCAGTCAACGGGTGACAGTCACATATAGACTCAGTCACCTCGAAAGTCAGTCACCGGGAGAGTCAGTCACCGATAGAGTCAGTCAACGGGCGACAGTCACAGACAGAATCAGTCTCCGGGAGTGTAAGTCACCATGAAAGTCACAGGGTGTGTCAGTCACTGATGGAGCCATGAGTCAGTCACCGGGAGATCCAGTCACCGATGGAGCCAGTCAATGGGAGAGTCAGTCTCCGATAGTGCCAGTCACCGGGAGAGTCATTCAGAGATAGAGTCAATCACCGGGAGGGTCATTTACCTGGAGAGCCAGTCACCGATAGAGCCAGTCTCCGGGAGAGTGTCACAGATGGAGCCAGTCATCGGGAGAGTCAGTCAACGGGAGATAGTCACAGATGGAGTCAGTCACCGGGAGAGTCAGTCACCGGGAGAGCTCCATGGGTCTACCGGTGACTGTCTGTCCCGGTGAATGATTCTCCCGGTGACTGACTCTATCTGTGAATGTCTCACCCGGTGACTGACTCAATCTGTGCCTGTCGTCCGTGGACTGACTCTCCCGGTAAATGACTCTCCTGGTGATTGACTGACTCTCCCGTTGACTGGCTCTACAGGTGACTGACTGTCCCGGTGAATGATTCTCCGAGTGACTGACTTTATCTGTGACTGACTCTCCCATTGACTGGCTCCATCGGTGACTGACTCTCCCGGTGACTGACACTCCCGGTCACTGACTCTATCTGAGACTGTCTCCCGTTGACTGACTCTACCGGTGAATGACTCTCCCGGTGACTGACTGTCCCGGTGACTGACTCTATCTGTGACTGACTCTACCGGTGACTGAATCTCCCGTTGACAGACTCTCCGGTGACTTACACTCCCGATGACTGACACCCTCGGTGACTCGCTCTGTCGTTGACTGACTCTATCAGTGACTGACTCTTTTGGTGCCTGACTCTATCTGTGACCGACTCTCCCTGTGACTGACTCTATCTGTGACTGACTCCCGCATTGACTGGCTCCATCGGTGACTGACTCTCCCGGTGACTGACTCTCCCGTGGTCTGACTCTATCGGTGACTGACACTCCCGTTGACTGACTCTATCAGTGACTCTCACCCGTTGACTGACTCTACAGGTGATTGACTCTCCCGGTGGCTGACTATCCCGGTGATTGACTCTATCTGTGACTGTCTCCCGTTGACTGACTCTATCGGTGACTGACTCTCCCACTGACTAGCTCCACCGGTGACTGACTCTCCCGGTGACTGACCCTCACGGTGACAGAATCTATCGGTGACTGACTCTCACATTGATTGACTCCTCGGTGACTGACATTCGGTGACTGACTCTCCAGGTGACTGACTCTATCTGTGACTGACTCACCCGGTGACTGACTCTCCCGGTGACTGACTCTATCGGTCACTTACTCTCCCGGTGACTGGCACTATCGGAGGATGACTCTCCCATTGACTTGCTCCATGGGTGACTGGCTCTCCCGGTGACTGTCTGTCCCGGTGAATGATTCTCCCGGTGACTGACTCTATCTGTGACTGACTCACCCGTTGACTGACTCTATCGGTGACTGACTCTCCCGGTGACTGACTCTATCGGTGACTGACTCTACCGGTGACTGACTCTCCCGGTGACTGACTCTATCTGTGACTGACTCTCCCATTGACTAGCTCCATCGGTGACTGACTCTCCCGGTGATTAACTCTCTTGGTGCGGTGACTGACTCTATCTGTGACTGTCTCCCGTTGACTGACTCTACCGGTGACTGATTCTACCGGTGACTGACTCTCCCGTTGACTGACTCTCCCGGTGACTGACTCTCCAGGTGACTGACTCTATCTGTGACACTCTCCCGGAGACTGGCTCTACCGGTGACTGACTCTCCCGGTGAATGACTCTCCTGGTGATTGACTCTCCCGGAGACTGGCTCTATCGGTGACTGACTCTCCCGGTGAATGACTCTCCTGGTGATTGACTCTATCTGTGACTGACTCTCCCGTTGACTGGCTCTACCGGTGACTGACTGTCCCGGTGACTGATTCTCCCAGTGACTGACTCTATCTGTGACTGACTCTATCTGTGACTGTCTCCCGTTGACTGACTCTACCGGTGACTGACTCTCCAGGTGACTGACTCTATCTATGACCCGCTCCCGGAGACTGGCTCTACCGGTGACTGACTGTCCAGGTGACTGATTCTCCAGGTGACTGACTCTATCTCTGACTGACTCGCCAGTTGACTGTCTCTATCGGTAACGGACTCTCACATGGACTGGCTCCATCTGTGACACTCTACAGGAGACTGGCTCTATCGGTGACTGACTCTCCCGGTGAATGACTCTCCTGGTGATTGACTGACTCTCCCGTTGACTGGCTCTACCGGTGACTGACTGTCCCGGTGAATGATTCTCCCGGTGACTGACTCTATCTGTGACTGACTCTCCCATTGACTGGCTCCATCGGTGACTGACTCTCCCGGTGACTGACTCTCCCGGTGACTGACACACCCGGTGACTGACTCGATTTGTGACTGTCACCCGTTGACTGACTCTACCGGTGATTGACTGTCCCGTGACTGACTCTATCTGTGACTGTCTCCCGTTGACTGACTCTATCGGTGACTGACTCTCCCACTGACTATCTCCACCGGTGACTGACTCTCCTGGTGACTGACCCTCCCGGTGACAGAATCTATCGGTTGCTGATTCTCACGTTGACTGACTCCTCGGTGACTGACAATCGGTGACTGACTCTCCAGGTGACTGACGCTATCTGTGACTGTCTCTCCCGGTGACTGACTCTCCCGGTGACAGACTCTATCGGTGACTGCCTCTCCCGGTGACTGAATCTATCGGTGACTTACTCTCCCGGTGGCTGACTCTATCTCTAACTGGGTCTCCTGGTGACTGACTCTATCTGTGACTGTCTCCCGTTGACTGACTCTATCGGTGACTGGTTCTCCCATTGACTGGCTCCATCAGTGACTGATTCTCACGGTGACTGACTCTCCCTGTGACTGACTCTATCTGTGACTGTCTCTCCCGTTGACTGACTCTATCGGTGTCTGACTTTCCCGGTGACTGACTCTCACCTTGACTGGCTCTCCCGGTGACTGACTCTCCCGGTGACTGACTCTATCTGTGACTGACTATCCTGTTGACTGGCTCTACCGGTGACTGACTCTCCAGGTGACTGATTCTCCCGGTGACTGACTCTATCTTTGACTGACTCACCCGTTGACTGACTCTATCGGTGAATGACTCTCCCATTGACTGGTGCCATCGCTGACTGACTCTCCCGGAGATTGACTATCCCGGTGACTGACCCTATCTGTGACTGTCTCCCGTTGACTGACTCTATCGGTGACTGACTCTCCCGTTGACAGACTGTTCCTGTGAATGACACTCCCGGTAAATGACTCTCCTGGTGATTGACTGACTCTCCCGTTGACTGGCTCTACCGATGACTGACTGTCCCGGTGAATGATTCTCCCAGTGACTGACTTTATCTGTGACTGACTCTCCCATTGACTGGCTCCATCAGTGACTGACTCTCCCGGTGACTGACTCTCCCGGTGACTGACAATCCCGGTGACTGACTCTATTTGTGACTGTCACCCGTTGACTGACTCTACCGGTGATTGACTCTCCCGGTGACTGACTGTCCCGGTGACTGACTCTATCTGTGACTTACTCTACCGGTGACTGAATCTCACTGGTGCCTGACTCTATCTGTGACTGACTCTATCTGTGACTGACTCCAGCATTGACTGGCTCCATTGGTGACTGACTCTCCCGGTGACTGACTCTCCCGTGGGCTGACTCTATCGGTGACTGACACTCCTGGTGACTGATTCTATCTGTGACTGTCACCCGTTGACTGACTCTACCGGTGATTGACTCTCCCGGTGACTGACTGTCCCGGTGACTGACTCTATCTGTGACTGTCTCCCGTTGACTGACTCTATCGGTGACTGACTCTCCCACTGACTAGCTCCACCGGTGACTAACCCTCCCGGTGTCAGAATCTATCGCTGACATACTCTCCCATTGACTGACTCCTCGGTGACTGACAATCGGCGACTGACTCTCCCGGTGACTGACTCTATCTGTGACTGCCTCTCCCGGTGACTGGCACTATCGGAGACTGACTCTCCCATTGACTGGCTCCATCGGTGACTGACTCTCCCGGTGACTGTCTGTCCCGGTGACTGATTCTCCCGGTGACTGACTCTATCTGTGACTGACTCACCCGTTGACTGACTCTATCGGTGACTGACTCTCCCGGTGACTGACTCTATCTGTGACTGACTCTCCCGGTGACTGACTCTCCCGGTGACTGACTCTATCGGTGACTGACTCTCCCGGTGACTGGCACTATCGTTGACTGACTCTCCCATTGACTGGCTCCATCGGTGACTGGCTCTCCCGGTGACTGACTCTATCGGTGACTGACTCTCCCGTTGACTGACTCTCCCGGTGACTGGCTCTCCCGGTGACTGACTGTCCCGGTGACTGATTCTCCCGGTGACTGACTCTATCTGTGAATGACTCACCCGTTGACTAACGCCATCGGTGACTGACTCTACCGGTGATTGACTCTCCCGGTGACTGGCTCCCTCGGTGACTGACTCTCCCGGTGACTGACTCTATCGGTGACTGACTCTCCCGTTGACTGACTCTCCCATTGATTGGCTCCATCGGTGACTGACTCTCCCGGTGACTGACTCTCCCGGTGACTGACACACCCGGTGACTGACTCGGTTTGTGACTGTCACCCGTTGACTGACTCTACCGGTGATTGACTGTCCCGTGACTGACTCTATCTGTGACTGTCTCCCGTTGACTGACTCTATCGGTGACTGACTCTCCCACTGACTATCTCCATCGGTGACTGACTCTCCCGGTGACTGACCCTCCCGGTGACAGAATCTATCGGTGACTGACTCTCCCATTGACTGACTCCTCGGTGACTGACAATCGGTGACTGACTCTCCCGGTGACTGACTCTATCTGTGACTGTCTCTCCCGGTGACTGACTCTCCCGGTGACTGACTCTATCGGTGACTGCCTCTCCCGGTGACTGAATCTATCGGTGACTTACTCTCCCGGTGGCTGACTCTATCTCTAACTGGGTCTCCTGGTGACTGACTCTATCTGTGACTGTCTCCCGTTGACTGACTCTATCGGTGACTGACTCTCCCATTGACTGGCTCCATCAGTGACTGACTCTCACGGTGACTGACTCTCCCGGTGACTGACTCTATCTGTGACTGTATCTCCCGTTGACGGACTCCATCGGTGACTGATTCTCCCGGTGACTGACTCTCACCTTGACTGGCTCTCCCGGTGACTGACTCTCCCGGTGACTGACTCTATCTGTGACTGACTATCCTGTTGACTGGCTCTACCGGTGACTGACTGTCCCGGTGACTGATTCTCCCGGTGACTGACTCTATCTGTGAATGACTCACCCGTTGATTGACTCTATCGGTACCTGACTCTCCCATTGACTGGTGCCATCGCTGACTGACTCTCCCGGAGATTGACTATCCCGGTGACTGACCCTATCTGTGACTGTCTCCCGTTGACTGACTCTATCGGTGACTGACTCTCCCGTTGACAGACTGTTCCTGTGAATGACACTCCCGGTAAATGACTCTCCTGGTGATTGACTGACTCTCCCGTTGACTGGCTCTACCGATGACTGACTGTCCCGGTGAATGATTCTCCCAGTGACTGACTTTATCTGTGACTGACTCTCCCATTGACTGGCTCCATCAGTGACTGACTCTCCCGGTGACTGACTCTCCCGGTGACTGACAATCCCGGTGACTGACTCTATTTGTGACTGTCACCCGTTGACTGACTCTACCGGTGATTGACTCTCCCGGTGACTGACTGTCCCGGTGACTGACTCTATCTGTGACTTACTCTACCGGTGACTGAATCTCACTGGTGCCTGACTCTATCTGTGACTGACTCTATCTGTGACTGACTCCAGCATTGACTGGCTCCATTGGTGACTGACTCTCCCGGTGACTGACTCTCCCGTGGTCTGACTCTATCGGTGACTGACACTCCCGTTGACTGTCTCTATCTGTGACTGTCACCCGTTGACTGACTCTACAGGTGATTGACTCTCCCGGTGACTGACTGTCCCGGTGACTGACTCTATCTGTGACTGTCTCCCGTTGACTGACTCTATCGGTGACTGACTCTCCCACTGACTAGCTCCACCGGTGACTGACCTTCCCGGTGACAGAATCTATCGGTGACTGACTCTCCCATTGACTGACCCCTCGGTGACTTACAATCGGCGACTGACTCTCCCGGTGACCGACTCTATCGGTGACTGACTCTCCAGGTGACTGGCACTATCGGAGACTGACTCTCCCATTGACTGGCTCCATCGGTGACTGGCTCTCCCGGTGACTGACTGTCCCGGTGACTGATTCTCCCGGTGACTGACTCTATCTGTGACTGACTCACCCGTTGACTGACTCTATCGGTGACTGACTCTCCCGGTGACTGACTCTATCTGTGACTGACTCTCCCGGTGACTGACTCTCCCGGTGACTGACTCTATCGGTGACTGACTCTCCCGGTGACTGGCACTATCGTTGACTGACTCTCCCATTGACTGGCTCCATCGGTGACTGGCTCTCCCGGTGACTGACTCTATCGGTGACTGACTCTCCCGTTGACTGACTCTCCCGGTGACTGACTCCATGGGTGACTGGCTCTCCCGGTGACTGACTGTCCCGGTGACTGATTCTCCCGGTGACTGACTCTATCTGTGAATGCCTCACCCGTTGACTGACTCTATCGGTGACTGACTCTACCGGTGATTGACTCTCCCGTTGACTGGCTCCCTCGGTGACTGACTCTCCCGGTGACTGACTTATCGGTGACTGACTCTCCCGTTGACTGACTCTCCCATGGATTGGCTCCATCGGTGACTGACTCTCCCGGTGACTGACTCTCTTGGTGACTGACACACCCGGTGACTGACTCGGTTTGTGACTGTCACCCGTTGACTGACTCTACCGGTGATTGACTGTCCCGTGACTGACTCTATCTGTGACTGTCTCCCGTTGACTGACTCTATCGGTGACTGACTCTCCCACTGACTATCTCCATCGGTGACTGACTCTCCCGGTGACTGACCCTCCCGGTGACAGAATCTATCGGTGACTGACTCTCCCATTGACTGACTCCTCGGTGACTGACAATCGGTGACTGACTCTCCCGGTGACTGACTCTATCTGTGACTGTCTCTCCCGGTGACTGACTCTCCCGGTGACAGACTCTATCGGTGACTGCCTCTCCCGGTGACTGAATCTATCGGTGACTGACTCTCCCGGTGGCTGACTCTATCTGTGACTGGCTCTCCTGGTGACTGACTCTATCTGTGACTGTCTCCCGTTGACTGACTCTATCGGTGACTGGTTCTCCCATTGACTGGCTCCATCAGTGACTGACTCTCACGGTGACTGACTCTCCCTGTGACTGACTCTATCTGTGACTGTCTCTCCCGTTGACTGACTCTATCGGTGACTGACTCTCCCGGTGACTGACTCTCACCTTGACTGGCTCTCCCGGTGACTGACTCTCCCGGTGACTGACTCTATCTGTGACTGACTATCCTGTTGACTGGCTCTACCGGTGACTGACTGTCCCGGTGACTGATTCTCCCGGTGACTGACTCTATCTGTGACTGACTCACCCGTTGACTGACTCTATCGGTACCTGACTCTCCCATTGACTGGCGCCATCGCTGACTGACTCTCCCGGTGATTGACTCTCCCGGTGACTGACTCTATCTGTGACTGTCTCCCGTTGACTGACTCTATCGGTGACTGACTCTCCCGTTGACAGACTGTTCCTGTGAATGACTCTCCCGGTAAATGACTCTCCTGGTGATTGACTGACTCTCCCGTTGACTGGCTCTACCGGTGACTGACTGTCCCGGTGAATGATTCTCCCAGTGACTGACTCTATCTGTGACTGACTCTCCCATTGACTGGCTCCATCAGTGACTGACTCTCCCGGTGACTGACTCTCCCGGTGACTGACTCTCCCGGTGACTGACTCTATTTGTGACTGTCACCCGTTGACTGACTCTACCGGTGATTGACTCTCCCGGTGACTGACTGTCCCGGTGACTGACTCTATCTGTGACTGACTCTACCGGTGACTGAATCTCACTGGTGCCTGACTCTATCTGTGACTGACTCTATCTGTGACTGACTCCAGCATTGACTGGCTCCATTGGTGACTGACTCTCCCGGTGACTGACTCTCCCGTGGTCTGACTCTATCGGTGACTGACACTCCCGTTGACTGACTCTATCTGTGACTGTCACCCGTTGACTGACTCTCCCGGTGATTGACTCTCCCGGTGACTGACTGTCCCGGTGACTGACTCTATCTGTGACTGTCTCCCGTTGACTGACTCTATCGGTGACTGACTCTCCCACTGACTAGCTCCACCGGTGACTGACCTTCCCGGTGACAGAATCTATCGGTGACTGACTCTCACATTGACTGACCCCTCGGTGACTTACAATCGGCGACTGACTCTCCCGGTGACCGACTCTATCGCTGAGTGACTCTCCAGGTGACTGGCACTATCGGAGACTGACTCTCCCATTGACTGGCTCCATGGGTGACTGGCTCTCCCGGTGACTGACTGTCCCGGTGAATGATTCTCCCGGTGACTGACTCTATCTGTGACTGACTCACCCGTTGACTGACTCTATCGGTGACTGACTCTCCCGGTGACTGACTCTATCTGTGACTGACTCTCCCGGTGACTGACTCTCCCGGTGACTGACTCTATCGGTGACTGACTCTCCCGGTGACTGGCACTATCGTTGACTGACTCTCCCATTGACTGGCTCCATCGGTGACTGGCTCTCCCGGTGACTGACTCTCCCGGTGACTGACTCTCCCGTTGACTGACTCTCCCGGTGAATGGCTCCATGGGTGCCTGGCTCTCCCGGTGACTGTCTGTCCCGGTGATTGATTCTCCCGGTGACTGACTCTATCTGTGAATGACTCACCCGTTGACTGACTCTCTCGGTGACTGACTCTATCGGTGACTGACTCTCCCGTTGACTGGCTCCCCTCGGTGACTGACTCTCCCGGTGACTGACTCTATCGGTGACTGACTCTCCCGTTGACTGACTCTCCCATTGATTGGCTCCATCGGTGACTGACTCTCCCGGTGACTGACTCTCCCGGTGACTGACTCTATCTGTGACTATCTCCCGTTTACTGACTCTCCCGATGACTGACACTCCCACTGACAGGCTCCATCTGTGACACTCTCCCGGAGACTGGCTCTATCGGTGGCTGACTCTCCCTGTAAATGACTCTCCCGGTGATTGACTCTATCTGTGACTGACTCTCCCATTGACTAGCTCCATCGGTGACTGACTCTCCCGGTGATTAACTCTCTTGGTGCGGTGACTGACTCTATCTGTGACTGTCTCCCGTTGACTGACTCTACCGGTGACTGATTCTACCGGTGACTGACTCTCCCGTTGACTGACTCTCCCGGTGACTGACTCTCCAGGTGACTGACTCTATCTGTGACACTCTCCCGGATACTGGCTCTATCGGTGACTGACTCTCCCGGTGAATGACTCCCCTGGTTATTGCGGCTAACTGTGACTGACTCTCCCGTTGACCTGGCTCTACCGGTGACTGACTGTCCCGGTGAATGATTCTCCCAGTGACTGACTCTATCTGTGACTGACTCTCCCATTGATTTGCTCCATCTGTGACTGGCACTCCCGGTGATTAACTCTCTCGGTGCGTTGACTGACTCTATCTGTAAATGTCACCCGTTCACTGACTCTCCCGGTGACTGACTCTCCAGGTGACTGACTCTATCTGTGACACTCTCCCGGAGACTAGCTCTACCGGTGACTGACTGTCCAGGTGACTGATTCTCCAGGTGACTTACTCTATCTGTGATTGACTCGCCCGTTGACTGACTCTATCGGTGACTGACTCTCCCGGTAAATGATTCTCCTGGTGATTGAATGACTCTCCCGTTGACTGGCGCTACCGGTGACTGACTGTCCCGGTGAACGATTCTCCCAGTGACTGACTCTATCTGTGACTGATTCTCCCATTGACTGGCTCCATCGGTGACTGACTCTCCCGGTGACTGACCCTCCCGGTGACTGACTCTATCTGTGACCGTCTCCCGTTGACTGACTGCACCGGTGAATGACTCTCCCGGTGACAGACTGACCCGGTGACTGACTCTATCTGTGACTGACTCAACCCGTGACTGAATCTCCCGTTGACAGACTCTCCGGTGACTTACACTTCCGATGACTGAGACTCTCGGTGACTGACTCTATCAGTGACTAACTATTTTGGTGCCTGACTCTATCTGTGACCGACTCTCCCTGTGACTGACTCTATCTGTGACTGATTCCAGCATTGACTGGCTCCATCGGTGACTGACTCTCCCGGTGACTGACTCTCCCGTGGTCTGACTCTATCGGTGACTGACACTCCCGTTGACTGTCTCTATTTGTGACTGTCACCCGTTGACTGACTCTACAGGTGATTGACTCTCCCGGTGACTGACTGTCCCGGTGACTGAGTCTATCTGTGACTGTCTCCCGTTGACTGACTCTATCGGTGACTGACTCTCCCGGTGACTGACCCTCCCGGTGACAGAATCTATCGGTGACTGACTCTCCCATTGACTGACTCCTCGGTGACTGACAATCGGTGACTGACTCTCCAGGTGACTGACTCTATCTGTGACTGACTCTTCCGGTGCATGAAACTTTCTTTTTCGGCATTTAAGTGATTTTCTTGGCGAATTAAACATTTGGACAATCTACTTGCATCAAAATTCACTATTTTATTCCGAACAGTCTTTTATGGCATAAAAGTCATTTTCTCGGCGAATAAAATATTTTGACAAACTGCTGCATCAAAATTTTCTATTTTTTTGCTAAACTTTCTTTTTTGGCATTTAAGTGATTTTGTCGGCGTATTAAGCATTTGGTCAATATACTTGCATAAAAATTCACTATTTTTTGCCGAACAGTCTTTTATGGCATAAAAGTGATTTCCTCGGCGAATTAAGAATTTTGACAAACTGCATGCCTCCACTTTCATTATTTTTTGCCAAACAATCTTGCATCTCACAGACGTGATGTTCTCGCCGAATTAAGTATTTTGACAAAGTGCTGCATCAAAATCCACTATTTCTTGCTAAAAAGTCTTTATTGGCATTTAAGTGATTTTCTCGTCGAATTAAGCATTTTAACAAACTGCTTGCCTCAAAATTCACTGTTTTGCTAAACAGTCTATTCTAGCAGAAAAGTGATTTTCTCGATGAAACTGCATGCCTCAAAATTCACTATTTTTTGACAAACATTGTTTAATTTCATAGAAGTGATTCTCTCGTCGAATTAAGCAATTTGACAACTGCTTGCATCAAAAATTACCATGTTTTGCTAAACAGTCTATTATGGCATAAAAGTGATGATCTCGGCGAATTCAGCATTTTGTTAAACTGCTTACCTCATAATTCACTATGTTTTGCTAAACAGTCTTTTATTGCGTCAAAGTGATTTTCTCTACGAATTAAGCATTTTGACAAACTGCATACCTCAACATTCACAATTTTTTGCCAAACAGACACAGATAGAGTCAGTTACCGGGAGAGTACGTCACCGATTGTCAGTCACCGAGGAGTCAGTCAATGGGAGAGTTAGTCACCGATGGAGCTAGTCAGTCAACGATAGAGTCAGTCAACGGAAGACAGTCACAGATAGAGTCAGTCAAACGAAGACAGTCACAGATAGAGTCAGTCACCGGGAGAGCCAGTCACCGGGAGAGTCAGCCACCGGGAAAGTCAGTCACCGATAGAGACAGACAATGGGAAAGTCAGTCACAGATAGAGTCAGTCATCTGGAGAATCAGTCAACGGGCGAATCAGTCACAGATAGAGTCAGTCACCTGGCGAATCAGCCACCTGGACAGTCAGTCACCGGGAGGGCCAGTCGACGGGAGATTCAGTCACCAGTAGAGTCAGTCAACGATAGAGTCAGTCACCTGTAGAATCAGTCAACCGGGACAGTCAGTCACTGGAAGAGCCAGTCAACAGGATAGTCTGTCACAGATAGTCAGTCACCGGGAGAGTCAGTCACCGGGAGAGTCAGTCACTGATAGATTCAGTCACCAGGAGAGTCAGTCACCGGGAGAGCCAGTCAAGGTGAGAGTCAGTCACTGAGAGAGTCAGTCACCGGGAGAGTCAGTCACAGATAGAGTCAGTCACCGGGAGAGTCAGTCACCGGGAGAGTCAGTCACCGATGGAGCCAGTCAACGGGAGACAGCCACAGATAGACTCAGTCACCTCGAGATTCAGTCACCGGGAGAGTCAGTCACCGATAGAGTCAGTCAACGGTTGAGTCAGTCACAGACAGTGTCAGTCAAGGGGAGTGTCAGTCACCTTGAGAGTCAGTCTCCAGGAGTGTCAGTCACCGATGGAGCCATGCAATGGGAGAGTCCATCACCGATAGAGTCAGTCAACGGGAGACAGTCACAGACAGAGTCAGTCACCGGGAGTGTCAGTCACCGATGGAGCCATGAGTCAGTCACCGGTAGAGTCAGTCACAGATAGAGTCAGTCAACGGGTGTGTCAGTCACAGATAGAGTCAGTCACAGGGAGAATCATTCACCGGGACAGTCAGTTACGGGTAGAGCCAGTCAAAAGTGTAGTCAGTCACAATTAGAGTATGTCGCCGGGAGACTCAGTCACCGGGAGAGTCAGTCACCGGGAGAGCCAGTCACCGATGGAGCCAGTCAATGGGAGAGTCAGTCTCCGATAGTGCCAGTCACCGGGAGAGTCATTCAGAGATAGAGTCAGTCACCGGGAGAGTCGACTGACCGGTAGAGTCAGTCACCGATAGAGTCAGTCAATGGGAGAAAGTCACAGATCGAGTCATTCACCGATAGAGTCAGTCAACGGGTGAGTCAGTCACAGATAGAGTCAGTCACCGGGAGAATCAGTCAGCGGGACAACCAGTCACCGGTAGAGCCAGACAACAGGACAGTCAGTCACCGATGGAGCCAGTCAATAGGAGAGTCAGTCAGAGGGAGAGTCGACAGACCGGTAGAAACAGTCACCGATAGAGTCAGTCAATGGGAGACAGTCACAGATCGAGTCAGTCACCAGGAGAGCCAGTCACTGGTATAGTCAGTTACCGATAGAGTCAGTCAACGGGTGAGGCAGTCACAGATAGAGTCAATGACCGGGAGAATCAGTCACCGGGACAGTCAGTCACCGGTAGAGCCAGTGAACAGGATAGTCAGTCACAATTAGAGTCAGTCGCCGGGAGAGTCACTCACCGGGAGAGTCAGTCCGAGACCGGGAGAGTCAGACCGAGGAGTCAAGTCAATGGGAGAGTCAGTCACCGATAGATTCTGTCACCGGGAGGGTCAGTCACCGGGAGAGTCAGTAACCGATGGAGCTAGTCAGTTGGAGAGTCAGTCACCGTTAGAGTCAGTCAACGGGAGACAGTCACAGATAGAGTCAGTCACCAGGCCATTCAGTCACCGGGAGAGTCAATGACCTGTTGAGTCAGTCAACGGGTGACAGTCACTAATAGAGTCAGTCACCGGGTGTGTCAGTCACCGGGAGAGTCAGTCAGCGGGAGAGTCGACTGACCGGTAGAGTCAGTCACCGATAGAGTCAGTCAACGCGTGAGTCAGTCACAGATAGAGTCAGTCAACGGGAGACAATCACAGACAGAGTCAGTCAACGGGAGTGTCAGTCATCTTGAGAGTCAGTCACCGGGAGTGTCAATCACCAATGGAGCCATGCAATGGGAAAGTCTGTCACCGATAGAGTCATTCACCGCTAGCGTCAGTCACCGATAGAGTCAGTCAACGGGTGAGTCAGTCACAGATAGAGTCAGTCACCGGGACAGTCAGTCACCGGTAGAGTCAGTCACCGATAGAGTCAGTCACCAGGAGTGTCAGTCACCTTGAGAGTCAATCACCGGGAGTGTCAATCACCGATGGAGCCATGCAATGGGAGAGTCTGTCACCGATAGAGTCAGTCACCTGGACAGTCAGTCACAGGGAGAGTAAATCAACGGGACAGTCAGTCACCGGTAGAGTCAGTCACCGATAGAGTCAGTCAACGGGAGACAGTCAACGATAGTGTCTGTCACCGGGAGAGTCAGTCACTCGGGAGAGTCAGTCACCGATGGAGCCTGTCAATGGAAGAGTCTGTCACTGATAGAGTTAGTCAACGGGAGACAGTCACAGATAGAGTCAGTCACCGGGAGAGTCAGTCTCCGGGAGAGTCAGTCACCGATAGAGTCAGTCACCGATAGTCAGTCACCGATAGAGTCAGTCAACGGGCGAGTCAGTCACAGATAGAGTTAGTCAACGGGAGACAGTCACAGACACAGAGTCAGTCACCGGGAGAGTCAGTCACCGGTAGAGTCAGTCACCGATAGAGTCAGTCACCGGGAGTGTCAGTCACCTTGAGAGTCAGTCACCGGGAGTGTCAATCACCGATGGAGACTTGCAATGGGAGAGTCTGTCACCGATAGAGTCAGTCACCTGGACAGTCAGTCACAGGTAGAGTCAGACAATGGGAGAGTCAGTCACCGGTAGAGTCAGTCACCGATAGAGTCATTCAACGGGAGACAGTCACAGATAGAGTCTGTCACCGGGAGACTCAGTCACCGGGAGAGTCAGTCACCGATGGAGCCAGTCAATGGAAGAGTCAGTCACCGATAGAGTCAGTCAACGGGAGACAGTCACAGACAGAGTCAGTCACCGGGAGTGTCAGTCACCTTGAGAGTCAGTCACCGGGAGTGTCAGTCACCGATGGAGCCATGCAATGGGAGAGTCAGTCACCGATAGAGTCAGTCACCTGGACAGTCAGTCACCGGGAGAGTCAGTCAACGGGAGAGTCAGTCACCGGGAGAGTCAGTCACAGATAGAGTCAGACAGCGGGAGATTCAGTACCGGGAGAGTCAGTCACCGATCGTGCCAGTCACAGAGAGAGCCAGTCACCGGGAGAGACAGTCAACGGGAGGGTCAGACAACGGGAGGGTCTGTCACCGAGGAGTCAGTCAATGGGAGAGTCAGTCACCGATAGATTCTGTCACCGGGAGGGTCAGTCACCGGGAGAGTCTGTCACCGATGGAGCCAGTCAATGAAAGAGTCAGTCACCGATAGAGTCAGTCAACGGGAGACAGTCACAGATAGAGTCAGTCACCGGGAGAGTCAGTCACCGGAGAGTCAGTCACAGGTAGAATCAGTCAACGAGTGACGTCCCAGATAGAGTCAGTCACCGGGAATGTCAGTCACTTGGAGAGTCAGTCACCGGGAGAGTCAGTCACCGATGGAGCCAGTCAATGGGAGAGTCAGTCACAGATAGAGTCAATCACCGGGAGAGTCATTCACCGGGAGAGACAGTCACCGATAGAGTCAGTCTCCGGGAGAGTGTCAACGAGAGAGTCAGTCACCTGGAGAGTCAGTCACCGGGAGAGTCAGTCAACGGGACACAGTCACAGATTGAGTCAGTAACCGGGATAGTCTGTCACCGATGGAGCCAGTCAATGGGAGAGTCAGTCACAAATAGAGTCAATCACCGGGAGAGTTATTCACCGGGAGAGTCAGTCACCGATGGAGCCAGTCAATGGAGGAGTCTGTCACTGATAGAGTCAGTCAACGGGAGACAGTCACAGATAGAGTCAGTCACCGGGAGAGTCAGTCTCCGGGATTGTCAGTCACCGATAGAGTCATTCACCGATAGAGTCAGTCACCGATAGAGTCAGTCAACGGGTGAGTCAGTCACCTTGAGAGTCAGTCACCGGGAGTGTCAATTACCGATGGAGCCATGCAATGGGAGGGACAGTGACCGATAGAGTCAGTCACCTGGACAGTCAGCCACAGGTAGAGTCAGTCAATGGGAGAGTCAGTCACCGGTAGAGTAAGTCACTGATAGAGTTAGTCAACGGTAGACAGTCACAGACAGAGTCAGTCACCGGGAGTGTCAGTCACCTTGAGAGTCAGTCACCGGGAGTGTCAGTCACCGATGGAGCCATGCAATGGGAGGGTCAGTAACAGATAGTCAGTCACCTGGACAGTCAGTCACCGGGAGAGTCCGTCAACAGGAGAGTCAGTCACCGGTCGAGTCAGTCACAGATAGAGTCAGTCACAGATAGAGTCAGTCAGCGGGAGAGTCAGTACCGGCAGAGTCAGTCAACGAGTGACAGTCCCAGATAGAGTCAGTCACCGGGAATGTCAGTCACTGGGAGAGTCAGTCACCGGGAGAGTCAGTCACCGATGGAGCCAGTCATTGGGAGAGTCAGTCACAGATAGAGTCAATTACCGGGAGAGTCATTCATCGGGAGAGTCAGACTCCGGGAGAGTGTCACAGATAGAGTCAGTCACCTGGAGAGTCAGTCACCGGGAGAGTTAGTCAACGGGACACAGTCACAGATTGAGTCAGTAACCGGGATAGTAAATCACCGGTAGAGTCAGTCACCGATTGAGTCAGTCACCGATGGAGCCAGTCAATGGGAGTGTCACTCACAGGTAGAGTCAATCACCGGGAGAGTCATTCACCGGGAGAGTCAGTCACCGATGGAGCCAGTCAATGGGAGAGTCAGTCACCGATAGAGTCAGTCAACGTGTGAGTCAGTCACTGATGAAGTCAGTCACCGATAGAGCGAGTCACCTGGAGAGTCAGTCATTGGGAGAGTCAGTCACCGGGAGAGTCAGTCACCGATGGAGCCAGTCAAAGATACAGTCAGTAACCGATAGATTCAGTCAACGGGAGGCAGTCACAGATAGAGTAAGTCACTGGGAGAGTCGACTGACCGGTAGAGTCAGTCACCGATAGAGTCAGTCAATGGGATACAGTCACAGATAGAGTCAGTCACCGGTTGAGTCAGTCACCGATTGAGTCAGTCAACGGGTGAGTCAGTCACAGACAGAGTCAGTCAGCGGGAGTGTCAGTCACCTTGTGAGTCAGTCACCGGGTGTGTCAGTCACAAATGGAGCCATGCAATGGGAGAGTCAGTCACCGATAGAGTCAGTCAAATGGACTGTCAGTCACAGGGAGAGTCAGTCAACGGGAGAGTCAGTCACCGGTATAGTCAGCCACCGATAGAGTCAGTCAACGAGAGACAGTCACAGATAGGGTCTGTCACCGGGAGAGTCAGTCACCGGGAGAGTCAGTCACCGATGGAGCCAGTCAATTGAAGAGTCAGTCACCGATAGAGTCAGTCAACGGGAGACAGTCACAGAGAGAGTCAGTCACCGGGAGAGTCAGTCTCCGGGAGAGTCACACTCCGATAGAGTCAGACAACGGGAGACAGTCACAGACAGAGTCGGTTATCGGAAGTGTCAGTCACAGATAGTGTCAGTCAACGGGAGACAGTCACAGATGGAGTCAGTCACCGGGAGAGTCAGTCACCGGGAGAGTCAGTCACCGGGGGCGTCAGTCACCGATGGAGCCAGTCAATGGAGGAGTCAGCACAGATAGAGTCAGTCACCTGGAGAGTCAGTCACCGGGAGAGTCAGTCAACGGGAGAGTCAGTCACCGGTAGAGTCAGTCACCGAGAGAGTCAGACAACGGGAGACAGTCACAGATAGAGTCAGTCACCTGGAGAGTCAATCACCGGGAGAGTCAGTCACCGATGGAGCCAGTCAATGGGAGAGTCAGTCACAGATAGAGTCAATCACCGGGAGAGTCATTCACCGGGAGAGTCAGTCACAGATGGAGCCCGTCAATGGGAGAGTCAGTCACCGATAGAGTCAGTCAACGTGTGAGTCAGTCGCAGATAGAGTCAGTCACCGGTAGAATCAGTCACCGGGAGAGTCAGTCACCGATGTAGCCAGTCAATGGGAGAGTCAGTCACCGATAGAGTCAGTCACCGGGAAAATCAGTCACCGGGACAGTCAGTCACTGAGAAATTCAGTCACCGGGAGAGCTAGTCAAGGGGAGAGTCAGTAACCGATAGAGTCAGTGAACGGGAGACAGTCACAGATAGAGTCAGTCACCGGGAGAGTCAGTCACTGATGAAGTCAGTCACCGATAGAGCGAGTCACCTGGAGAGTCAGTCATTGGGAGAGTCAGTCACCGGGAGAGTCAGTCACCGATGGAGCCAGTCAAAGATACAGTCAGTAACCGATAGATTCAGTCAACGGGAGGCAGTCACAGATAGAGTAAGTCACTGGGAGAGTCGACTGACCGGTAGAGTCAGTCACCGATAGAGTCAGTCAATGGGATACAGTCACAGATAGAGTCAGTCACCGGTTGAGTCAGTCACCGATTGAGTCAGTCAACGGGTGAGTCAGTTACAGACAGAGTCAGTCACCGGGAGAGTCAGTCACCGATGGAGCCAGTCAATTGAAGAGTCAGTCACCGATAGAGTCAGTCAACGGGAGACAGTCACAGAGAGAGTCAGTCACCGGGAGAGTCAGTCTCCGGGAGAGTCACACTCCGATAGAGTCAGTAAACGGGAGACAGTCACAGATTGAGTCAGTCACCGGGAGAGTCAGTCACCGGGGGCGTCAGTCACCGATGGAGCCAGTCATTGGCGGAGTCAGCACAGATAGAGTCAATCACCGGGAGAGTCATTCACCGGGAGAGACAGTCACCGATGGAGAATGTCAACGGGAGAGTCAGTCACCGGGAGAGTCAGTCAACGGGAGACAGTCACATATAGACTCAGTCACCTCGAAAGTCAGTCACCGGGAGAGTCAGTCACCGATAGAGTCAGTCAACGGGAGACAGTCAAAGATAGAGTCAGTCACCGGGAGAGTCGCCTGATCGGTAGAGTCAGTCACCGATAGAGTCAGTCAATGGGAGACAGTCACAGATAGAGTCAGACACCGGTAGAGTCAGTCACCGGTACAGTCAGTCACAGATAGAGTCAGTCAACGGGTGTGTCATTCACAGATAGAGTCAGTCGCCGGGAGAATAATTCACCGGGACAGTCAGTCACCGGTAGAGCCAGTCGACAGGATAGTCAGTCACAATTAGAGTCAGTCGCCGGGAGAGTAAGTCACCGGGAGAGTCAGTCAACGGCAAAGCCAGTCACCGATGGAGCCAGTCAATGGGAGAGTCAGTCTCCAATAGTGCCAGTCAACGGGAGAGTCAGACACAGATAGAATCAGTGACCGGGAGAGTCAGTCACCGGGAGAGTCAGTCACAGATAGAGTCAGTCACCGGGAGAGTCAGTCACCGATTGTCAGTCACCGAGGAGTCTGTCAATGGGAGAGTCAGTCACAGATAGATTCTGTCACCGGGAGGTTCAGTCACCGGGAGAGTCAGTCACCGATGGAGCTAGTCAGTGGGAGACAGTCACAGATAGAGACAGTCACCGGGACAGTCAGTCACCGGGAGAGTCAATCACCGGTTGAGTCAGTCAACGGGAGAGTCAGTCACCGATAGAGTCAGTCAACGGGAGACAGTCACAGATAGAGTCAGTCACCGGGAGAGACAATCACCGGGAGAGTCAGTCACCGATGTAGCCAGTCAATGGGAGAGTCAGTCACAGATAGAGTCAATCACCGGGAGAGTCAGTCACCGGGACAGTCAGTCACCGGAAGAGACAGTCAACAGGATAGTCTGTCACAGATAGAGTCAGTCACCGGGAGAGTCAGTAACCGGGAGAGTCAGTCAACGGGGGACAGTCACAGATAGAGTCAGTCACCGGGAGAGTCGTCTGACCGGTAGAGTCAGTCACCGATACAGTCAGTCAATGGGAGGCAGTCACAGATAGACTCAGTCACCTTGAGAGTCAGTCACTGGGAGAGTCAGTCACCGATAGAGTCCGTCAACGGGAGACAGTCACAGATAGAATAAGTCACTGGGAGAGTCGACTGACCGGTTGAGTCAGTCACCGATAGAGTCAGTCACCGGTAGAGTCAGTCACCGATAGAGTCAGTCAACGGGTGAGTCAGTCACAGATAGAGTCAGTCAACGGGAGTGTCAGTCACCTTGAGAGTCAGTCACCGGGAGTGTCAATCACCGATGGAGCCATGCAATGGGAGAGTCAGTCACCGATAGAGTCAGTCACCGATAGAGTCAGTCACCAATAGAGTCAGTCACCGGGAGAGTCAGTCACCGATAGAGTCAGTCACCGGGAGAGTCAGTCACCTTGAGAGTCAGTCACCGGGAGTGTCAATCACCGATGGAGCCATGCAATGGGAGAGTCAGTCACCGATAGAGTCAGTCACCTGGACAGTCAGTCACAGGGAGAGTCAGTCAACGGGAGAGTCAGTCACCGGTAGAGTCAGTCACCGATAGATTCAGTCAACGGGAGACAGTCACAGATAGAGACTGTCACCGGGAGAGTCAGTCACCGGGAGAGTCAGTAACCGATCGTGCCAGTCACCGGGAGAGACAGTCACCGGGAGAGCCAGTAACCGGGAGGGTCTGTCACCGAGGAGTCAGTCAATGGGAGAGTCAGTCACCGATAGATTCTGTCACCGGGAGGGTCATCACCGGGAGAGTCAGTCACTGATGGAGCCAGTCAATGGAAGAGTCAGTCACCGATAGAGTCAGTCAATGGGAGACAGTCACAGTTAGAGTCAGTCACCGGGAGAGTCAGTCACCGGGAGAGTCAGTCACCGGTAGAGTCAGTCAACGAGTGACAGTCACAGATAGAGTCAGTCACCGGGAATGTCAGTCACTGGGAGAGTCAGTCATCGGGAGAGTCAGTCACCGATGGAGCCAGTCAATGGGAGAGTCACTCACAGGTAGAGTCAATCACAGGGAGAGTCATTCACCGGGAGAGTCAGTCACCGATAGAGCCAGTCTCCGGGAGAGTGTCACAGATGGAGACAGTCAATGTGAGAGTAAGTCAACGGGCGAGTCAGTCACAGATCGAGTCAGTTACCTGGGGAATCAGTAACCTGGACAGTCAGTCACCGGTAGAGCCAGTCTCCGGGAGAGTGTCACAGATAGAGACAGTAACCTGGAGAGTCAGTCACCGGGAGAGTCAGTCAACGGGAGCGTCAGTAACCGGTAGAGTCAGTCACCGATATAGTCAGACAACGGGAGACAGTCACAGATAGAGTCAGTCACCGGGAGAGTCAATCACCGGGAGAGTCAGTCACCGATGGAGCCAGTCAATGGGAGACTCAGTCACAGATAGAGTCAATCGCCTGGAGAGTCATTCACCGGGAGAGTCAGTCACCGATGGAGCCAGTCAATGGGAGAGTCAGTCACCGATGGAGCCAGTCAATGGGAGAGACAGTCACAGATAGAGTCAACCACCTGGAGAGTCATTCACCGGGAGAGTCAGTCACCGATGGAGCCAGTCAATGGGAGAGTCAGTCACAGATAGAGTCAACCACCTGGAGAGTCATTCACCGGGAGAGTCAGTCACCGATGGAGCCAGTCAACGTAAGAGTCAGTCACCGGGAGAGTCAGTTATCGGGGGCGTCAGTCACCGATGGAGCCAGTCAATGGAGGAGTCAGCACAGATAGTCAATCACCGGGAGAGTTATTCACCGGGAGAGACAGTCACCGATGGAGCATGTCAACGGGAGAGTCAGTCACCGGGAGAGTCAGTCAACGGGTGACAGTCACATATAGACTCAGTCACCTCGAAAGTCAGTCACCGGGAGAGTCAGTCACCGATAGAGTCAGTCAACGGGCGACAGTCACAGACAGAGTCAGTCTCCGGGAGTGTAAGTCACCATGAAAGAAAGTCACAGGGTGTGTCAGTCACTGATGGAGCCATGAGTCAGTCACCGGGAGATCCAGTCACCGATGGAGCCAGTCAATGGGAGAGTCAGTCTCCGATAGTGCCAGTCACCGGGAGAGTCATTCAGAGATAGAGTCAATCACCGGGAGAGTCATTTACCTGGAGAGCCAGTCACCGATAGAGCCAGTCTCCGGGAGAGTGTCACAGATGGAGCCAGTCATCGGGAGAGTCAGTCAACGGGAGATAGTTCCAGGTGGAGTCAGTCACCGGGAGAGTCAGTCACCGGGAGAGCTCCATGGGTCTACCGGTGACTGTCTGTCCCGGTGAATGATTCTCCCGGTGACTGACTCTATCTGTGAATGTCTCACCCGGTGACTGACTCAATCTGTGCCTGTCGTCCGTGGACTGACTCTCCGGTAAATGACTCTCCTGGTGATTGACTGACTCTCCCGTTGACTGGCTCTACAGGTGACTGACTGTCCCGGTGAATGATTCTCCGAGTGACTGACTTTATCTGTGACTGACTCTCCCATTGACTGGCTCCATCGGTGACTGACTCTCCCGGTGACTGACACTCCCGGTCACTGACTCTATCTGAGACTGTCTCCCGTTGACTGACTCTACCGGTGAATGACTCTCCCGGTGACTGACTGTCCCGGTGACTGACTCTATCTGTGACTGACTCTACCGGTGACTGAATCTCCCGTTGACAGACTCTCCGGTGACTTACACTCCCGATGACTGACACCCTCGGTGACTCGCTCTGTCGTTGACTGACTCTATCAGTGACTGACTCTTTTGGTGCCTGACTCTATCTGTGACCGACTCTCCCTGTGACTGACTCTATCTGTGACTGACTCCCGCATTGACTGGCTCCATCGGTGACTGACTCTCCCGGTGACTGACTCTCCCGTGGTCTGACTCTATCGGTGACTGACACTCCCGTTGACTGACTCTATCAGTGACTCTCACCCGTTGACTGACTCTACATGTGATTGACTCTCCCGGTGGCTGACTATCCCGGTGATTGACTCTATCTGTGACTGTCTCCCGTTGACTGACTCTATCGGTGACTGACTCTCCCACTGACTCGCTCCACCGGTGACTGACTCTCCCGGTGACTGACCCTCACGGTGACAGAATCTATCGGTGACTGACTCTCACATTGATTGACTCCTCGGTGACTGACATTCGGTGACTGACTCTCCAGGTGACTGACTCTATCTGTGACTGACTCACCCGGTGACTGACTCTCCCGGTGACTGACTCTATCGGTCACTTACTCTCCCGGTGACTGGCACTATCGGAGGATGACTCTCCCATTGACTTGCTCCATGGGTGACTGGCTCTCCCGGTGACTGTCTGTCCCGGTGAATGATTCTCCCGGTGACTGACTCTATCTGTGACTGACTCACCCGTTGACTGACTCTATCGGTGACTGACTCTCCCGGTGACTGACTCTATCGGTGACTGACTCTCCCGGTGACTGACTCTCCCGGTGACTGACTCTATCTGAGACTGACTCTCCCATGGACTAGCTCCATCGGTTACTGACTCTCCCGGTGATTAACTCACTCGGTGCGGTGACTGACTCTATCTGTGACTGTCTCCCGTTGACTGACTCTACCGGTGACTGATTCTACCGGTGACTGACTCTCCCGTTGACTGACTCTCCCGGTGACTGACTCTCCAGGTGACTGACTCTATCTATGACACTATCCCGGAGACTGGCTCTACCGGTGACTGACTCTCCCGGTGAATGACTCTCCTGGTGATTGACTCTCCCGGAGACTGGCTCTATCGGTGACTGACTCTCCCGGTGAATGACTCTCCTGGTGATTGACTCTATCTGTGACTGACTCTCCCGTTGACTGGCTCTACCGGTGACTGACTGTCCCGATGAATGATTCTCCCAGTGACTGACTCTATCTGTGACTGACTCTATCTGTGAATGTCTCCCGTTGACTGACTCTACCGGTGACTGACTCTCCAGGTGACTGACTCTATCTATGACCCGCTCCCGGAGACTGGCTCTACCGGTGACTGACTGTCCAGGTGACTGATTCTCCAGGTGACTGACTCTATCTCTGACTGACTCGCCAGTTGACTGTCTCTATCGGTAACGGACTCTCACATGGACTGGCTCCATCTGTGACACTCTACAGGAGACTGGCTCTATCGGTGACTGACTCTCCCGGTGAATGACTCTCCTGGTGATTGACTGACTCTCCCGTTGACTGGCTCTACCGGTGACTGACTGTCCCGGTGAATGATTCTCCCAGTGACTGACTCTATCTGTGACTGACTCTCCCATTGACTGGCTCCATCGGTGACTGACTCTCCCGGTGACTGACTCTCCCGGTGACTGACACACCCGGTGACTGACTCGGTTTGTGACTGTCACCCGTTGACTGACTCTACCGGTGATTGACTGTCCCGTGACTGACTCTATCTGTGACTGTCTCCCGTTGACTGACTCTATCGGTGACTGACTCTCCCACTGACTATCTCCACCGGTGACTGACTCTCCTGGTGACTGACCCTCCCGGTGACAGAATCTATCGGTGACTGACTCTCCCGTTGACTGACTCCTCGGTGACTGACAATCGGTGACTGACTCTCCAGGTGACTGACTCTATCTGTGACTGTCTCTCCCGGTGACTGACTCTCCCGGTGACAGACTCTATCGGTGACTGCCTCTCCCGGTGACTGAATCTATCGGTGACTTACTCTCCCGGTGGCTGACTCTATCTCTAACTGGGTCTCCTGGTGACTGACTCTATCTGTGACTGTCTCCCGTTGACTGACTCTATCGGTGACTGGTTCTCCCATTGACTGGCTCCATCAGTGACTGACTCTCACGGTGACTGACTCTCCCGGTGACTGACTCTATCTGTGACTGTATCTCCCGTTGACGGACTCCATCGGTGACTGATTCTCCCGGTGACTGACTCTCACCTTGACTGGCTCTCCCGGTGACTGACTCTCCCGGTGACTGACTCTATCTGTGACTGACTATCCTGTTGACTGGCTCTACCGGTGACTGACTCTCCAGGTGACTGATTCTCCCGGTGACTGACTCTATCTTTGACTGACTCACCCGTTGACTGACTCTATCGGTGAATGACTCTCCCATTGACTGGTGCCATCGCTGACTGACTCTCCCGGAGATTGACTATCCCGGTGACTGACCCTATCTGTGACTGTCTCCCGTTGACTGACTCTATCGGTGACTGACTCTCCCGTTGACAGACTGTTCCTGTGAATGACACTCCCGGTAAATGACTCTCCTGGTGATTGACTGACTCTCCCGTTGACTGGCTCTACCGGTGACTGACTGTCCCGGTGAATGATTCTCCCAGTGACTGACTTTATCTGTGACTGACTCTCCCATTGACTGGCGCGATCGGTGACTGACTCTCCCGGTGACTGACTCTCCCGGTGACTGACACACCCGGTGACTGACTCTATTTGTGACTGTCACCCGTTGACTGACTCTACCGGTGATTGACTCTCCCGGTGACTGACTGTCCCGGTGACTGACTCTATCTGTGACTGACTCTCCTGGTGACTGATTCTCACTGGTGACTGACTCTATCTGTGACTGACTCTATCTGTGACTGACTCCAGCATTGACTGGCTCCATTGGTGACTGACTCTCCCGGTGACTGACTCTCCCGTGGTCTGACTCTATCGGTGACTGACACTCCCGTTGACTGTCTCTATCTGTGACTGTCACCCGTTGACTGACTCTCCCGGTGATTGACTCTCCCGGTGACTGACTGTCCCGGTGACTGACTCTATCTGTGACTGTCTCCCGTTGACTGACTCTATCGGTGACTGACTCTATCGGTGACTAGCTCCACCGGTGACTGACCCTCCCGGTGACAGAATCTATCGGTGACTGACTCGCCCATTGACTGACTCCTCGGTGACTGACTCTATCGGTGACTGACTGTTCCGGTGACTGGCACTATCGTTGACTGACTCTCCCATTGACTGGCTCCATCGGTGACTGGCTCTCCCGGTGACTGACTGTCCCGGTGACTGATTCTCCCGGTGACTGACTCTATCTGTGACTGACTCACCCGTTGACTGACTCAATCGGTGACTGACTCTCCCGGTGACTGACTCTATCTGTGACTGACTCTCCCGGTGACTGACTCTCCCGGTGACTGACTCTATCGGTGACTGACTCTCCCGGTGACTGGCACTATCGTTGACTGACTCTCCCATTGACTGGCTCCATCGGTGACTGGCTCTCCCGGTGACTGACTCTATCGGTGACTGACTCTCCCGTTGACTGACTCTCCCGGTGAATGGCTCCATGGGTGCCTGGCTCTCCCGGTGACTGTCTGTCCCGGTGAATGATTCTCCCGGTGACTGACTCTATCTGTGAATGTCTCACCCGTTGACTGACTCTTTCGGTGACTGACTCTACCGGTGATTGACTCTCCCGTTGACTGGCTCCCTCGGTGACTGACTCTCCCGGTGACTGACTTATCGGTGACTGACTCTCCCGTTGACTGACTCTCCCATGGATTGGCTCCATCGGTGACTGACTCTCCCGGTGACTGACTCTCCCGGTGACTGACACCATCTGTGACTATCTCCCGTTTACTGACTCTCCCGATGACTGACACTCCCACTGACAGGCTCCATCTGTGACACTCTCCCGGAGATTGCATCTATCGGTGACTGACTCTCCAGGTAAATGACTCTCACGGTGATTGACTCTATCTGTGACTGACTCTCCCATTGACTGGCTCCATCGGTGACTGACTCTCTCGGTGATTAACTCTCTCGGTGCGGTGACTGACTCTATCTGTGAATGTCACCCGTTTACTGACTCTACCGGTGACTGATTCTACCGGTGACTGACTCTCCCGTTGACTGACTCTCCCGGTGACTGACTCATCCAGGTGACTGACTCTATCTGTGACACTCTCCCGGAGACTAGCTCTATCGGTGACTGACTCTCCCGGTGAATGACTCCCCTGGTTATTGCGGCTATCTGTGACTGACTCTCCCGTTGACCTGGCTCTACCGGTGACTGACTGTCCCGGTGAATGATTCTCCCAGTGACTGACTCTATCTGTGACTGACTCTCCCATTGACTTGCTCCATCTGTGACTGGCACTCCCGGTGATTAACTCTCTCGGTGCGTTGACTGACTCTATCTGTAAATGTCACCCGTTCACTGACTCTCCCGGTGACTGACTCTCCAGGTGACTGACTCTATCTGTGACACTCTCCCGGAGACTAGCTCTACCGGTGACTGACTGTCCAGGTGACTGATTCTCCAGGTGACTTACTCTATCTGTGATTGACTCGCCCGTTGACTGACTCTATCGGTGACTGACTCTCCCGGTAAATGATTCTCCTGGTGATTGAATGACTCTCCCGTTGACTGGCGCTACCGGTGACTGACTGTCCCGGTGAACGATTCTCCCAGTGACTGACTCTATCTGTGACTGATTCTCCCATTGACTGGCTCCATCGGTGACTGACTCTCCCGGTGACTGACACTCCCGGTGACTGACTCTATCTGTGACCGTCTCCCGTTGACTGACTGCACCGGTGAATGACTCTCCCGGTGACAGACTGACCCGGTGACTGACTCTATCTGTGACTGACTCAACCCGTGACTGAATCTCCCGTTGACAGACTCTCCGGTGACTTACACTTCCGATGACTGAGACTCTCGGTGACTGACTCTATCAGTGACTAACTATTTTGGTGCCTGACTCTATCTGTGACCGACACTCCCTGTGACTGACTCTATCTGTGACTGACTCCAGCATTGACTGGCTCCATCGGTGACTGACTCTCCCGGTGACTGACTCTCCCGTGGTCTGACTCTATCGGTGACTGACACTCCCGTTGACTGTCTCTATTTGTGACTATCACCCGTTGACTGACTCTACAGGTGATTGACTCTCCCGGTGACTGACTGTCCCGGTGACTGAGTCTATCTGTGACTGTCTCCCGTTGACTGACTCTATCGGTGACTGACTCTCCCACTGACTAGCTCCACCGGTGACTGACCTTCCCGGTGACAGAATCTATCGGTGACTGACTCTCACATTGACTGACTCCTCGGTGACTGACAATCGGTGACTGACTCTCCAGGTGACTGACTCTATCTGTGACTGACTCTTCCGGTGCATGAAACTTTCTTTTTCGGCATTTAAGTGATTTTCTCGGCGAATTAAACATTTGGACAATCTACTTGCATCAAAATTCACTATTTTATTCCGAACAGTCTTTTATGGCATAAAAGTCATTTTCTCGGCGAATAAAATATTTTGACAAACTGCTGCATCAAAGTTTTCTATTTTTTGCTAAACTTTCTTTTTTGGCATTTAAGTGATTTTGTCGGCGTATTAAGCATTTGGTCAATATACTTGCATAAAAATTCACTATTTTTTGCCGAACAGTCTTTTATGGCATAAAAGTGATTTCCTCGGCGAATTAAGAATTTTGACAAACTGCATGCCTCCACTTTCATTATTTTTTGCCAAACAATCTTGCATCTCACAGACGTGATATTCTCGCCGAATTAAGTATTTTGACAAAGTGCTGCATCAAAATCCACTATTTCTTGCTAAAAAGTCTTTATTGGCATTTAAGTGATTTTCTCGTCGAATTAAGCATTTTAACAAACTGCTTGCCTCAAAATTCACTGTTTTGCTAAACAGTCTATTCTAGCAGAAAAGTGATTTTCTCGATGAAACTGCTTGCCCTCAAAATTCACTATTTTTTGACAAACATTGTTTAATTTCATAGAAGTGATTCTCTCGTCGAATTAAGCAATTTGACAACTGCTTGCATCAAAAATTACCATGTTTTGCTAAACAGTCTATTATGGCATAAAAGTGATGATCTCGGCGAATTCAGCATTTTGTTAAACTGCTTACCTCATAATTCACTATGTTTTGCTAAACAGTCTTTTATTGCGTCAAAGTGATTTTCTCTACGAATTAAGCATTTTGACAAACTGCATACCTCAACATTCACAATTTTTTGCCAAACAGACACAGATAGAGTCAGTTACCGGGAGAGTACGTCACCGATTGTCAGTCACCGAGGAGTCAGTCAATGGGAGAGTTAGTCACCGATGGAGCTAGTCAGTCAACGATAGAGTCAGTCAACGGAAGACAGTCACAGATAGAGTCAGTCAACGGAAGACAGTCACAGATAGAGTCAGTCACCGGGAGAGCCAGTCACCGGGAGAGTCAGCCACCGGGAAAGTCAGTCACCGATAGAGACAGACAATGGGAAAGTCAGTCACAGATAGAGTCGGTCATCTGGAGAATCAGTCAACGGGCGAATCAGTCACAGATAGAGTCAGTCACCTGGCGAATCAGCCACCTGGACAGTCAGTCACCGGGAGGGCCAGTCGACAGGGAGATTCAGTCACCAGTAGAGTCAGTCAACGATAGAGTCAGTCACCTGCAGAATCAGTCAACCGGACAGTCAGGCACCGGAAGAGCCAGTCAACAGGATAGTCTGTCACAGATTGAGACAGTCACCGGGAGAGTCAGTCACCGGGAGAGTCAGTCACTGATAGATTCAGTCACCAGGAGAGTCAGTCACCGGGAGAGCCAGTCAAGGTGAGAGTCAGTCACCGATAGAGTCAGTCAACGGGAGAGTCAGTCACTCATAGAGTCAGTCACCGGTAGAGTGAGTCACCGGGAGAGTCAGTCACCGATGGAGCCAGTCAACGGGAGACAGCCACAGATAGACTCAGTCACCTCGAGATTCAGTCACAGGGAGAGTCAGTCACTGATAGATTCAGTCACCAGGAGAGTCAGTCACCGGGAGAGCCAGTCAAGGGGAGAGTCAGTCACCGATAGAGTCAGTCACCGGGAGAGTCAGTCACAGATAGAGTCAGTCACCGGTAGAGTGAGTCACCGGGAGAGTCAGTCACCGATGGAGCCAGTCAACGGGAGACAGCCACAGATAGACTCAGTCACCTCGAGATTCAGTCACCGGGAGAGTCAGTCACCGATAGAGTCAGTCAACGGTTGAGTCAGTCACAGACAGTGTCAGTCAAGGGGAGTGTCAGTCACCTTGAGAGTCAGTCTCCAGGAGTGTCAGTCACCGATGGAGCCATGCAATGGGAGAGTCCATCACCGATAGAGTCAGTCAACGGGAGACAGTCACAGACAGAGTCAGTCACCGGGAGTGTCAGTCACCGATGGAGCCATGAGTCAGTCACCGGTAGAGTCAGTCACAGATAGAGTCAGTCAACGGGTGTGTCAGTCACACAGAGAGTCAGTCACAGGGAGAATCATTCACCGGGACAGTCAGTTACGGGTAGAGCCAGTCAACAGTGTAGTCAGTCACAATTAGAGTATGTCGCCGGGAGACTCAGTCACCGGGAGAGTCAGTCACCGGGAGAGCCAGTCACCGATGGAGCCAGTCAATGGGAGAGTCAGTCTCCGATAGTGCCAGTCACCGGGAGAGTCAGTCAGAGATAGAGTCAGTCACCGGGAGAGTCGACTGACCGGTAGAGTCAGTCACCGATAGAGTCAGTCAATGGGAGAAAGTCACAGATCGAGTCATTCACCGATAGAGTCAGTCAACGGGTGAGTCAGTCACAGATAGAGTCAGTCACCGGGAGAATCAGTCAGCGGGACAACCAGTCACCGGTAGAGCCAGACAACAGGACAGTCAGTCACCGATGGAGCCAGTCAATAGGAGAGTCAGTCAGAGGGAGAGTCGACAGACCGGTAGAAACAGTCACCGATAGAGTCAGTCAATGGGAGACAGTCACAGATCGAGTCAGTCACCAGGAGAGCCAGTCACTGGTATAGTCAGTTACCGATAGAGTCAGTCAACGGGTGAGTCAGTCACAGATAGAGTCAATCAACGGGAGAAGCCTCACGGTAGCATGGTGGTTAGCATCAATGCTTCACAGCTCCAGGGTCCAAGGTTCGATTCCCGGCTGGGTCACTGTCTGTGTGGAGTCTGCACGTCCTCCCCGTGTGTGCGTGGGTTTCCTCCGGGTGCTCCGGTTTCCTCCCACATTCCAAAGATGTGCGGGTTAGGTGGATTGGCCATGCTAAATTGCCCGTAGTGTAAGGTTACTGGGGGGATTGTTGGGTTACGGGTATAGGGTGGATACGTGGGTTTAAGTAGGGTGATCATTGCTCGGCACAACATCGAGGGCCGAAGGGCCTGTTCTGTGCTGTACTGTTCTTAAAAAAAAAAAGAATCAGTCAACGGGACAGTCAGTCACCGGTAGAGCCAGTCAACAGGATAGTCAGTCACAATTAGAGTCAGTCGCCGGGAGAGTCACTCACCGGGAGAGTTAGTCCGAGACCGGGAGAGTCAGACCGAGGAGTCAAGTCAATGGGAGAGTCAGTCACCGATAGATTCTGTCACCGGGAGGGTCAGTCACCGGGAGAGTCAGTAACCGATGGAGCTAGTCAGTTGGAGAGTCAGTCACCGTTAGAGTCAGTCAACGGGAGACAGTCACAGATAGAGTCAGTCACCAGGCCATTCAGTCACCGGGAGAGTCAATGACCTGTTGAGTCAGTCAACGGGTGACAGTCACTAATAGAGTCAGTCACCGGGTGTGTCAGTCACCGGGAGAGTCAGTCTTCGGGAGAGTCGACTGACCGGTAGAGTCAGTCACCGATAGAATCAGTCAATAGGAGACAGTCACAGATGGGGTCAGTCACCGGTAGAGTCAGTCAACGGTATAGTCAGTCACCGATAGAGTCAGTCAACTGGTGAGTCAGTCACAGATAGAGTCAGTCACCGGGAGCATTAGTCACCGGGAGAGTCAGTCACCGGTAGAGACAGTCAACAGGATAGCCAGTCACAATTGGAGTCAGTCGCCGGGAGAGTCAGTCACCGGGAGAGTCAGTCAACGGGAGAGCCAGTCACTGGTAGAGTCAGTCACAGATAGAGTCAGACAACGGGAGACAGTCACAGATTGAGCCAGTGACCGGGAGAGTCAGACACCGGGGGAGTCAGTCACCGATGGAGCCAATCAATGGAAGAGTCATCACAGATAGAGTCAATCACCGGGAGAGTCATTCACCGGGAGAGAAAGTCACCGATGGAGCATGTCAACGGGAGAGTCAGTCACCGATAGAGTCCGTCAACGGGAGACAGTCACAGATAGAGTCAGTCACCGGTAGACTCAGTCACCGGTAGAGTTAGTCACCGATAGAGTCAGTCAACGGGTGAGTCAGTCACAGATAGAGTCAGTCAACCGGGAGAGTTGACTGACCGGTAGAGTCAGTCACCGATGGAGCCAGTCAATGGGAGAGTCAGTCTCCGATAGTGCCAGTCACCGGGAGAGTCAGTCACCGATAGAGTCAGTCACCGGGAGAGTCAGTCACCGATTGTCAGTCACCGAGGAGTCAGTCAATGGGAGAGTCAGTCACCGATAGATTCTGTCACCGGGAGGGTCAGTCACCGGGAGAGTCAGTAACCGATGGGGCTAGTCAGTGGGAGAGTCAGTCACCGATAGAGTCAGTCAACGGGAGAGTCAGTCACAGATAGAGTCAGTCACCAGGACAATCCTCACCGGGAGAGTCAATCACCGATACAGCCAGTCTCCGGGAGAGTGTCACAGATGCAGCCAGTCAATGGAACAGTCAGCCACAGAGAGAGTCGGTCACTGGGAGAATCAGTCACCGGGAGAGTCAGTCACAGATAGAGTCAGTCAACCGGGAGAGTCGACTGACCGGTAGAGTCAGTCACCGATGGAGCCAGTCACTGGGAGAGTCAGTCTCCGATAGTGCCAGTCACCGGGAGAGCCAGTCGGCCGATAGAGTCAGTCACCGGGAGAGTCAGTCACCGGGTGAGTCAGTGACATATTGTCAGTCACCGAGGAGTAAGTCAATGGGAGAGTCAATCACCGATAGATTCTGTCACCGGGAGGGTCAGTCACCGGGAGAGTCAGTAACCGATGGAGCTAGTCAGTGGGAGAGTCAGTCACCGATAGAGACAGTCAACGGGAGACAGCCACAGACTCAATCTGTGACTGTCTCTCCCGGTGACGGACTCTCCCGGTGACTGACTCTATCGGTGACTGACTCTCCCATTGACTGACTCCTCTGTGATTGTCAATCGGTGACTGACTCTATCTGTTACTGACTCTCACGGTGACTTGCTCTCCCAGTGACTGACTCTCCCGGTGACTGACTCAATCTGTGACTGACTCCCGGTGACTGACTCTCCGGTAACTGACTCACATGGTGACTGACTCTCCCAGTGACTGAATCTATCTGTGACTGACACTCCCGGTGACTGACTCTCCCTGTGACTGAGTCTATTGGTGACTGACCCTCCCGGTGACTGACTATCTGTGACTGACTCTCCCGGTGACTGACTCTCCCGGTGACTGACTCTTTCGGTGAATGACTCTCCCGGTGACTGGCACTATCGGTGACTGACTCTCCCATTGACTGGCTCCATCAGTCACTGGCTCTCCCAGTGACTGGCTCTCCCGGTGACTGACTCAATCTGTGACTGACTCTCCCGGTGACTGACTCCACTGTGACTGACAATCGGTGACTGACTCTATCTGTGACTGACTCTCCAGGTGACTGACTCTATCAGTGACACTCATCCGGAGACTGGCTCTACCGGTGACAGACTGTCCAGGTGACTGATTCTCCAGTTGACTGACTCGATCTGTTACTGACTCGCCCGTTGACTGACTCTATTGGTGACGGACTCTCACATTGAATGGCTCCATCTGTGACACTCTCACTGAGACTGGCTCTACCGGTGACTGACTCTCCCGGTGAATGACTCTCCCGGTGATTGAGTCTATCTGTGACTGACTCTCCCGTTGACTGGCTCTACCAGTGACTGACTCTCCCGGTGACTGATTCTCCCAGTGACTGACTGTATCTGTGGACTGACACGCCCGTTGACTGACCCTATCGGTGACTGACTCTCCCACTGACAGGCTCCATCTGTGACACTCTTCCCGGAGACGGCTCTATCGGTGACTGACTCTCCCGGTTGAATGACTCTCCCGGTGATTGACTCGATCTGTGACTGACTCACCCGTTGACTGACTCTATCTGTGACACTCTCCCGGAGAATGGCTCTACCTGTGACTGACTGTCCAGGTGACTGATTCTCCAGGTGACTCACACTATCTGTGACTGACTCGCCCGTTGACTGATTCTGCAGGTGACTGACACTCCCATTGACTGGCTCCATCTGTGACACTCTCCCATTGACTGACTCTATCGGTGACTGACACTCCAGGTGACTGACTGTCCAGCTGACTGATTCTCCAGGTGACTGACTCTATCTGTGACTGACTCGCCCGTTAACTGACTTATGCAGGTGACTGACACTCCCATTGACTGACTCTATCGGTGACTGACACTCCTGATGACTGACTGTCCAGCTGATTGATTCTCCAGGTGACTGACTCTATCTGTGACTGACTCGCCCGTTGACTGACTCTATCGGTGAGTGACTCTCCCATTGACAGGCACAACCTGTGAAACTCTCCCGGAGACTGGTTCTCCCGGTGACTGACACTCCAGGTGACTGACTGTCCAGCTGGCTGATTCTCCAGGTGACTGAATCTATCTTTGACTGACTCGCCCGTTGACTGACTCTATCGGTGACTGACTCTCCCATTGACAGGCTCCACCTGTGACACTCTCCCGGAGACTGGCTCTATCGGTGACTGACTCAACCGGTGACTGACTCTCCCGGTGACCGACTCTACCTGTTCAACTCTCCCATTGACTGGCTCCATCGGTGCCTGACTCTCCCGGTGACTGACTCTCCCGGTGACTGACTCCATCTCTGACTGTCTCCCGTTAACTGACTCTATCTGTGACTGACTCTATCGGTGACTGACTCTCCCGTTGACTGGCTCTCCCGGTGACTGGCACTATCGGTGAGTGAATCTCCCATTGACTGGCTCCATCAGTGACTGGATCTCCCAGTGCCTGACTCCCCCGGTGACTGACTCAATCTGTGACTGACTCTCCCGGTGACTGACTCTCCCGGTGACTGACTCTATCGGTGACTGACTCTCCCATTGACTGACTCCTCTGTGATTGTCAATCGGTGACTGACTCTATCTGTTACTGACTCTCACGGTGACTTGCTCTCCCAGTGACTGACTCTCCCGGTGACTGACTCAATCTGTGACTGACTCCCGGTGACTGACTCTCCGGTAACTGACTCACACGGTGACTGACTCTCCCAGTGACTGAATCTATCTGTGACTGACACTCCCGGTGACTGACTCTCCCTGTGACTGAGTCTATTGGTGACTGACCCTCCCGGTGACTGACTATCTGTGACTGACTCTCCCGGTGACTGACTCTCCCGGTGACTGACTCTTTCGGTGAATGACTCTCCCGGTGACTGGCACTATCGGTGACTGACTCTCCCATTGACTGGCTCCATCAGTCACTGGCTCTCCCAGTGACTGGCTCTCCCGGTGACTGACTCAATCTGTGACTGACTCTCCCGGTGACTGACTCCAGTGTGACTGACAATCGGTGGCTGACTCTATCTGTGACTGACTCTCCAGGTGACTGACTCGATCAGATGACACTCTTCCGGAGACTGGCTCTACCGGTGACAGACTGTTCAGGTGACTGATTCTCCAGTTGACTGACTCGATCTGTTACTGACTCGCCCGTTGACTGACCCTATTGGTGACGGACTCTCACATTGAATGGCTCCATCTGTGACACTCTCACTGAGACTGGCTCTACCGGTGACTGACTCTCCCGGTGAATGACTCTCCCGGTGATTGAGTCTATCTGTGACTGACTCTCCCGTTGACTGGCTCTACCAGTGACTGACTCTCCCGGTGACTGATTCTCCCAGTGACTGACTGTATCTGTGACTGACACGCCCGTTGACTGACCCTATCGGTGACTGACTCTCCCACTGACAGGCTCCATCTGTGACACTCTTCCGGAGACCGGCTCTATCGGTGACTGACTCTCCCGGTGAATGACTCTCCCGGTGATTGACTCGATCTGTGACTGACTCACCCGTTGACTGACTCTATCTGTGACACTCTCCCGGAGAATGGCTCTACCTGTGACTGACTGTCCAGGTGACTGATTCTCCAGGTGACTCACACTATCTGTGACTGACTCGCCCATTGACTGATTCTGCAGGTGACTGACACTCCCATTGACTGGCTCTATCTGTGACACTCTCCCATTGACTGACTCTATCGGTGACTGACACTCCAGGTGACTGACTGTCCAGGTGACTGATTCTCCAGGTGACTCACACTATCTGTGACTGACTCGCCCGTTGACTGATTCTGCAGGTGACTGACACTCCCATTGACTGACTCTATCGGTGACTGACACTCCTGATGACTGACTGTCCAGCTGACTGATTCTCCAGGTGACTGACTCTATCTGTGACTGACTCTATCGGTGACTGACTCTCCCATTGACAGGCTCCACCTGTGACACTCTCCCGGAGACTGGCTCTCCCGGTGACTGACACTCCAGGTGACTGACTGTCCAGCTGACTGATTCTCCAGGTGACTGACTCTATCTGTGACTGACTCGCCCGGAGACTGGCTCTATCGGTGACTGACTCAACCGGTGACTGACTCTCCCGGTGACTGACTCTACCTTTTCAACTCTCCCATTGACTGGCTCCATCGTTGCCTGACTCTCCCGGTGACTGACTCTCCCGGTGACTGACTCCATCTCTGACTGTCTCCCGTTAACTGACTCTATCTGTGACTGACTCTCCCGGTGACTGACTCTCCCGGTGACTGGCACTATCGGTGAGTGAATCTCCCATTGACTGGCTCCATCAGTGACTGGATCTCCCAGTGCCTGACTCCCCCGGTGACTTACTCAATCTGTGACTGACTCTCCCGGTGACTGACTCACCAGGTGACTGACTCTCCCGTTGACTGACTCTCCCATTGACTGACTCCTCTGTGATTGTCAATCGGTGACTGACTCTATCTGTTACTGACTCTCACGGTGACTTGCTCTCCCAGTGACTGACTCTCCCGGTGACTGACTCAATCTGTGACTGACTCCCGGTGACTGACTCTCCGGTAACTGACTCACACGGTGACTGACTCTCCCAGTGACTGAATCTATCTGTGACTGACACTCCCGGTGACTGACTCTCCCTGTGACTGAGTCTATTGGTGACTGACCCTCCCGGTGACTGACTATCTGTGACTGACTCTTCCGGTGACTGACTCTCCCGGTGACTGACTCTTTCGGTGAATGACTCTCCCGGTGACTGGCACTATCGGTGACTGACTCTCCCATTGACTGGCTCCATCAGTCACTGGCTCTCCCAGTGACTGGCTCTCCCGGTGACTGACTCAATCTGTGACTGACTCTCCCGGTGACTGACTCCAGTGTGACTGACAATCGGTGACTGACTCTATCTGTGACTGACTCTCCAGGTGACTGACTCGATCAGATGACACTCTTCCGGAGACTGGCTCTACCGGTGACAGACTGTTCAGGTGACTGATTCTCCAGTTGACTGACTCGATCTGTTACTGACTCGCCCGTTGACTGACTCTATTGGTGACGGACTCTCACATTGAATGGCTCCATCTGTGACACTCTCACTGAGACTGGCTCTACCGGTGACTGACTCTCCCGGTGAATGACTCTCCCGGTGATTGAGTCTATCTGTGACTGACTCTCTCGTTGACTGGCTCTACCAGTGACTGACTCTCCCGGTGACTGATTCTCCCAGTGACTGACTGTATCTATGACTGACACGCCCGTTGACTGACACTCCAGGTGACTGTCTGTCCAGCTGACTGATTCTCCAGGTGACTGACTCTATCTGTGACTGACTCGCCCGG
Organism: Scyliorhinus canicula; assembly: GCF_902713615.1. NCBI lineage: Eukaryota > Metazoa > Chordata > Chondrichthyes > Carcharhiniformes > Scyliorhinidae > Scyliorhinus > Scyliorhinus canicula. The sequence goes on along the minus strand of NC_052149.1, from coordinate 132,326,516 downwards.
AGACTGGCTCTATCGGTGACTGACTCAACCGGTGACTGACTCTCCCGGTGACTGACTCTACCTTTTCAACTCTCCCATTGACTGGCTCCATCGTTGCCTGACTCTCCCGGTGACTGACTCTCCTGGTGACTGACTCCATCTCTGACTGTCTCCCGTTAACTGACTCTATCTGTGACTGACACTATCGGTGACTGACTCTCCCGTTGACTGGCTCTCCCGGTGACTGACTCTCCCGGTGACTGACTCTCCCAGTGACTGACTCTCCCGGTGACTGACTCTCCCGGTGACTGACTCTATCTGTGATTGACTCTCCCGGTGACTGGCACTATCGGTGAGTGACTCTCCCGGTGACTGACTCTCCCGGTGACTGACTCTATCTGTGACTGACTCACCCGTTGACTGGCTCTACCAGTGACTGACTCTCCCGGTGATTGATTCTCCCAGTGACTGACTGTATCTGTGACTGACACGCCCGTTGACTGACCCTATCGGTGACTGACTCTCCCACTGACAGGCTCCATCTGTGACACTCTTCCGGAGACGGGCTCTATCGGTGACTGACTCTCCCGGTGAATGACTCTCCCGGTGCTTGACTCCATCTGTGACTGACTCACCCGTTGACTGACTCTATCTGTGACACTCTCCCGGAGAATGGCTCTACCTGTGACTGACTGTCCAGGTGACTGATTCTCCTGGTGACTCACACTATCTGTGACTGACTCGCCCATTGACTGATTCTGCAGGTGACTGACACTCCCATTGACTGGCTCCATCTGTGACACTCTCCCATTGACTGACTCTATCGGTGACTGACACTCCAGGTGACTGACTGTCCAGGTGACTGATTCTCCAGGTGACTCACACTATCTGTGACTGACTCGCCCGTTGACTGATTCTGCAGGTGACTGACACTCCCATTGACTGACTCTATCGGTGACTGACACTCCTGATGACTGACTGTCCAGCTGACTGATTCTCCAGGTGACTGACTCTATCTGTGACTGACTCTATCGGTGACTGACTCTCCCATTGACAGACTCCACCTGTGACAGTCTCCCGGAGACTGGCTCTCCCGGTGACTGACACTCCAGGTGACTGACTGTCCAGCTGACTGATTCTCCAGGTGACTGACTCTATCTGTGACTGACTCGCCCGGAGACTGGCTCTATCGGTGACTGACTCAACCGGTGACTCACTCTCCCGGTGACTGACTCTACCTTTTCAACTCTCCCATTGACTGGCTCCATCGTTGCCTGACTCTCCCGGTGACTGACTCTCCCGGTGACTGACTCCATCTCTGACTGTCTCCCGTTAACTGACTCTATCTGTGATTGACTCTATCGGTGACTGACTCTCCCGTTGACTGGCTCTCCCGGTGACTGACTCTCCCGGTGACTGACTCTCCCTGTGACTGACTCTCCCGGTGACTGACTCTCCCGGTGACTGACTCGATCTGTGATTAACTCTCCCGGTGACTGGCACTATCGGTGAGTGACTCTCCCATTGACTGGCTCCATCAGTGACTGGCTCTCCCAGTGACTGACTCCCCCGGTAACTGACTCTATCGGTGACTGACTCTCCCATTGACTGACTCCTCTGTGATTGACAATCGGTGATTGACTCTATCTGTTACTGACTCTCACGGTTACTTGCTCTCCCAGTGACTGACTCTCCCGGTGACTGACTCAATCTGAGACTGACTCCCGGTGACTGACTCTCCCGGTAACTGACTCCCACGGTGACTGACTCTCCCAGTGACTGAATCTATCTGTGACTGACTCTCCCGGTGACTGACTCTCCCGGTGACTGAATCTATTGGTGACTGACTCTCCCGGTGACTGACTCTATCTGTGACTGACTCTCCCGGTGACTGACTCTCCCGGTGACTGACTCTATCGGTGACTGGCACTATCGGTGACTGACTCTCCCATTGACTGGCTCCATCAGTCACTGGCTCTCCCAGTGACTGGCTCTCCCGGTGACTGACTCAATCTGTGACTGACTCTCCCGGTGACTGACTCCAGTGTGACTGACAATCGGTGGCTGACTCTATCTGTGACTGACTCTCCAGGTGACTGACTCGATCAGATGACACTCTTCCGGAGACTGGCTCTACCGGTGGCAGACTGTTCAGGTGACTGATTCTCCAGTTGACTGACTCGATCTGTTACTGACTCGCCCGTTGACTGACTCTATTGGTGACGGACTCTCCCGGTGACTGATTCTCCCAGTGACTGACTGTATCTGTGACTGAAACGCCCGTTGACTGAACCTATCGGTGACTGACTCTCCCACTGACAGGCTCCATCTGTGACACTCTTCCGGAGACCGGCTCTATCGGTGACTGACTCTCCCGGTGAATGACTCTCCCGGTGATTGAGTCTATCTGTGACTGACTCTCCCGTTGACTGGCTCTACCAGTGACTGACTCTCCCGGTGACTGATTCTCCCAGTGACTGACTGTATCTGTGACTGACACGCCCGTTGACTGACCCTATCGGTGACTGACTCTCCCACTGACAGGCTCCATCTGTGACACTTTTCCGGAGACCGGCTCTATCGGTGACTGACTCTCCCGGTGAATGACTCTCCCGGTGATTGACTCGATCTGTGACTGACTCACCCGTTGACTGACTCTATCTGTGACACTCTCCCGGAGAATGGCTCTACCTGTGACTGACTGTCCAGGTGACTGATTCTCCAGGTGACTCACACTATCTGTGACTGACTCGCCCGTTGACTGATTCTGCAGGTGACTGACACTCCCATTGACTGGCTCCATCTGTGACACTCTCCCATTGACTGACTCTATCGGTGACTGACACTCCAGGTGACTGACTGTCCAGGTGACTTATTCTCCAGGTGACTCACACTATCTGTGACTGACTCGCCCGTTGACTGATTCTGCAGGTGACTGACACTCCCATTGACTGACTCTATCGGTGACTGACACTCCTGATGACTGACTGTCCAGCTGACTGATTCTCCAGGTGACTGACTCTATCTGTGACTGACTCGCCCGTTGACTGACTCTATCGGTGACTGACTCTCCCATTGACAGGCTCCACCTGTGACACTCTCCCGGAGACTGGCTCTCCCGGTGACTGACACTCCAGGTGACTGACTGTCCAGCTGACTGATTCTCCAGGTGACTGACTCTATCTGTGACTGACTCGCCCGGAGACTGGCTCTATCGGCGACTGACTCAACCGGTGACTGACTCTCCCGGTGACTGACTCTACCTTTTCAACTCTCCCATTGACTGGCTCCATCGTTGCCTGACTCTCCCGGTGACTGACTCTCCCGGTGACTGACTCCATCTCTGACTGTCTCCCGTTAACTGACTCTATCTGTGACTGACTCTATCGGTGACTGACTCTCCCGTTGACTGGCTCTCCCGGTGACTGACTCTCCCGGTGACTGACTCTCCCAGTGACTGACTCTCCCGGTGACTGACTCTCCCGGTGACTGACTCTATCTGTGATTAACTCTCCCGGTGACTGGCACTATCGGTGACTGACTCTCCCATTGACTGGCTCCATCAGTGACTGGCTCTCCCAGTGACTGACTCCCCCGGTAACTGACTCTATCGGTGACTGACTCTCCCATTGACTGACTCCTCTGTGATTGACAATCGGTGATTGACTCTATCTGTTACTGACTCTCACGGTCACTTGCTCTCCCAGTGACTGACTCTCCCGGTGACTGACTCAATCTGAGACTGACTCCCGGTGACTGACTCTCCCGGTAACTGACTCCCACGGTGACTGACTCTCCCAGTGACTGAATCTATCTGTGACTGACTCTCCCGGTGACTGACTCTCCCGGTGACTGACTCTATTGGTGACTGACTCTCCCGGTGACTGACTCTATCTGTGACTGACTCTCCCGGTGACTGACTCTCCCGGTGACTGACTCTATCGGTGAATGACTCTCCTGGTGACTGGCACTATCGGTGACTGACTCTCCCATTGACTGGCTCCATCAGTCACTGGCTCTCCCAGTGACTGGCTCCCCCGGTGACTGACTCAATCCGTGACTGACTCTCCCGGTGACTGACTCCAGTGTGACTGACAATCGGTGACTGACTCTATCTGTAACTGACTCTCCAGGTGACTGACTCTATCAGTGACACTCATCCGGAGACTGGCTCTACCGGTGACAGACTGTGCAGGTGACTGTTTCTCCAGTTGACTGACTCGATCTGTTACTGACTCGCCCGTTGACTGACTCTATTGGTGACGGACTCTCACATTGAATGGCTCCATCTGTGACACTCTCACTGAGACTGGCTCTACCGGTGACTGACTCTCCCGGTGAATGACTCTCCCGGTGATTGAGTCTATCTGTGACTGACTCTCCCGTTGACTGGCTCTACCAGTGACTGACTCTCCCGGTGACTGATTCTCCCAGTGACTGACTGTATCTGTGACTGACACGCCCGTTGACTGACCCTATCGGTGACTGACTCTCCCACTGACAGGCTCCATCTGTGACACTCTTCCGGAGACAGGCTCTATCGGTGACTGACTCTCCCGATGAATGACTCTCCCGGTGATTCACTCGGTCTGTGACTGACTCACCCGTTGACTGACTCTATCTGTGACTGACTCTACCGGTGACTGGCTCTCCCGTTGACTGATTGTCCCGGTTATGACGCTCCAGGTGACTGACTCTACCGGTGACTGACTCTCCCATTGACTGACTCCTCTGTGATTGTCAATCGGTGACTGACTCTATCTGTTACTGACTCTCACGGTGACTTGCTCTCCCAGTGACTGACTCTCCCGATGACTGACTCAATCTGTGACTGACTCCCGGTGACTGACTCTCCGGTAACTGACTCACACGGTGACTGACTCTCCCAGTGACTGAATCTATCTGTGACTGACACTCCCGGTGACTGACTCTCCCTGTGACTGAGTCTATTGGTGACTGACCCTCCCGGTGACTGACTATCTGTGACTGACTCTCCCGGTGACTGACTCTCCCGGTGACTGACTCTCTCGGTGACTGACTCTCCCGGTGACTGGCACTATCGGTGACTGACTCTCCCATTGACTGGCTCCATCAGTCACTGGCTCTCCCAGTGACTGGCTCTCCCGGTGACTGACTCAATCTGTGACTGACTCTCCCGGTGACTGACTCCAGTGTGACTGACAATCGGTGGCTGACTCTATCTGTGACTGACTCTCCAGGTGACTGACTCGATCAGATGACACTCTTCCGGAGACTGGCTCTACCGGTGACAGACTGTTCAGGTGACTGATTCTCCAGTTGACTGACTCGATCTGTTACTGACTCGCCCGTTGACTGACTCTATTGGTGACGGACTCTCACATTGAATGGCTCCATCTGTGACACTCTCACTGAGACTGGCTCTACCGGTGACTGACTCTCCCGGTGAATGACTCTCCCGGTGATTGAGTCTATCTGTGACTGACTCTCCCGTTGACTGGCTCTACCAGTGACTGACTCTCCCGGTGACTGATTCTCCCAGTGACTGACTGTATCTGTGACTGACACGCCCGTTGACTGACCCTATCGGTGACTGACTCTCCCACTGACAGGCTCCATCTGTGACACTCTTCCGGAGACAGGCTCTATCGGTGACTGACTCTCCCGGTGAATGACTCTCCCGGTGATTGACTCGATCTGTGACTGACTCACCCGTTGACTGACTCTATCTGTGACACTCTCCCGGAGAATGGCTCTACCTGTGACTGACTGTCCAGGTGACTGAATCTCCAGGTGACTCACACTATCTGTGACTGACTCGCCCATTGACTGATTCTGCAGATGACTGACACTCCCATTGACTGGCTCCATCTGTGACACTCTCCCATTGACTGACTCTATCGGTGACTGACACTCCAGGTGACTGACTGTCCAGGTGACTGATTCTCCAGGTGACTCACACTATCTGTGACTGACTCGCCCGTTGACTGATTCTGCAGGTGACTGACACTCCCATTGACTGACTCTATCGGTGACTGACACTCCTGATGACTGACTGTCCAGCTGACTGATTCTCCAGGTGACTGACTCTATCTGTGACTGACTCTATCGGTGACTGACTCTCCCATTGACAGGCTCCACCTGTGACACTCTCCCGGAGACTGGCTCTCCCGGTGACTGACACTCCAGGTGACTGACTGTCCAGCTGACTGATTCTCCAGGTGACTGACTCTATCTGTGACTGACTCGCCCGGAGACTGGCTCTATCGGTGACTGACTCAACCTTTTCAACTCTCCCATTGACTGGCTCCATCGTTGCCTGATTCTCCAGGTGACTGACTCTATCTGTGACTGACTCGCCCGGAGACTGGCTCTATCGGTGACTGACTCAACCTTTTCAACTCTCCCATTGACTGGCTCCATCGTTGCCTGACTCTCCCGGTAACTGACTCCCACGGTGACTGACTCTCCCAGTGACTGAATCTATCTGTGACTGACTCTCCCGGTGACTGACTCTCCCGGTGACTGAATCTATCAGTGACTGACTCTCCCGGTGACTGACTCTATCTGTGACTGACTCTCCCGGTGACTGACTCTCCCGGTGACTGACTCTTTCGGTGAATGACTCTCCGGGTGACTGGCACTATCGGTGCCTGACTCTCCCATTGACTGGCTCCATCAGTCACTGGCTCTCCCAATGACTGGCTCTCCCGGTGACTGACTCAATCTGTGACTGACTCTCCCTGTGACTGACTCCAGTGTGACTGACAATCGGTGGCTGACTCTATCTGTGACTGACTCTCCAGGTGACTGACTCGATCAGATGACACTCTTCCGGAGACTGGCTCTACCGGTGACAGACTGTTCAGGTGACTGATTCTCCAGTTGTCTGACTCGATCTGTTACTGACTCGCCCGTTGACTGACTCTATTGGTGACGGACTCTCCCGGTGACTGATTCTCCCAGTGACTGACTGTATCTGTGACTGGAACGCCCGTTGACTGACCCTATCGGTGACTGACTCTCCCACTGACAGGCTCCATCTGTGACACTCTTCCGGAGACCGGCTCTATCGGTGACTGACTCTCCCGGTGAATGACTCTCCCGGTGATTGAGTCTATCTGTGACTGACTATCCTGTTGACTGGCTCTACCAGTGACTGACTCTCCCGGTGACTGATTCTCCCAGTGACTGACTGTATCTATGACTGACACGCCCGTTGACTGACCCTATCGGTGACTGACTCTCCCACTGACAGGCTCCATCTGTGACACTCTTCCGGAGACCGGCTCTATCGGTGACTGACTCTCCCGGTGAATGACTCTCCCGGTGATTGACTCGATCTGTGACTGACTCACCCGTTGACTGACTCTATCTGTGACACTCTCCCGGAGAATGGCTCTACCTGTGACTGACTGTCCAGGTGACTGATTCTCCAGGTGACTCACACTATCTGTGACTGACTCGCCCGTTGACTGATTCTGCAGGTGACTGACACTCCCATTGACTGGCTCCATCTGTGACACTCTCCCATTGACTTACTCTATCGGTGACTGACACTCCAGGTGACTGACTGTCCAGGTGACTTATTCTCCAGGTGACTCACACTATCTGTGACTGACTCGCCCGTTGACTGATTCTGCAGGTGACTGACACTCCCATTGACTGACTCTATCGGTGACTGACACTCCTGATGACTGACTGTCCAGCTGACTGATTCTCCAGGTGACTGACTCTATCTGTGACTGACTCGCCCGTTGACTGACTCTATCGGTGACTGACTCTCCCATTGACAGGCTCCACCTGTGACACTCTCCGGAGACTGGCTCTCCCGGTGACTGACACTCCAGGTGACTGACTGTCCAGCTGACTGATTCTCCAGGTGACTGACTCTTTCTGTGACTGACTCGCCCGGAGACTGGCTCTATCGGCGACTGACTCAACCGGTGACTGACTCTCCCGGTGACTGACTCTACCTTTTCAACTCTCCCATTGACTGGCTCCATCGTTGCCTGACTCTCCCGGTGACTGACTCTCCCCGGTGACTGACTCCATCTCTGACTGTCTCCCGTTAACTGACTCTATCTGTGACTGACTCTATCGGTGACTGACTCTCCCGTTGACTGGCTCTCCCGGTGACTGACTCTCCCGGTGACTGACTCTCCCAGTGACTGACTCTCCCGGTGACTGACTCTCCCGGTGACTGACTCTATCTGTGATTGACTCTCCCGGTGACTGGCACTATCGGTGACTGACTCTCCCATTGACTGGCTCCATGTGTGACTGGCTCTCCCAGTGACTGACTCCCCCGGTAACTGACTCTATCGGTGACTGACTCTCCCATTGACTGTCTCCTCTGTGATTGACAATCGGTGATTGACTCTATCTGTTACTGACTCTCACGGCACTTGCTCTCCCAGTGACTGACTCTCCCGGTGACTGACTCAATCTGAGACTGACTCCCGGTGACTGACTCTCCCGGTAACTGACTCCCACGGTGACTGACTCTCCCAGTGACTGAATCTATCTGTGACTGACTCTCCCGGTGACTGACTCTCCCGGTGACTGACTCTATTGGTGACTGACTCTCCCGGTGACTGACTCTATCTGTGACTGACTCTCCCGGTGACTGACTCTCCCGGTGACTGACTCTTTCGGTGAATGACTCTCCCGGTGACTGGCACTATCGGTGACTGACTCTCCCATTGACTGGCTCCATCAGTCACTGGCTCTCCCAGTGACTGGCTCCCCCGGTGACTGACTCAATCCGTGACTGACTCTCCCGGTGACTGACTCCAGTGTGACTGACAATCGGTGACTGACTCTATCTGTAACTGACTCTCCAGGTGACTGACTCTATCAGTGACACTCTTCCGGAGACTGGCTCTACCGGTGACAGACTGTCCAGGTGATTGATTCTCCAGTTGACTGACTCGATCTGTTACTGACTCGCCCGTTGACTGACTCTATTGGTGACGGACTCTCACATTGAATGGCTCCATCTGTGACACTCTCACTGAGACTGGCTCTACCGGTGACTGACTCTCCCGGTGAATGACTCTCCCGGTGATTGAGTCTATCTGTGACTGACTGTATCTGTGACTGACACGCCCGTTGACTGACCCTATCGGTGACTGACTCTCCCACTGACAGGCTCCATCTGTGACACTCTTCCGGAGACAGGCTCTATCGGTGACTGACTCTCCCGGTGAATGACTCTCCCCGTGATTGATTCGATCTGTGACTGACTCACCCGTTGACTGACTCTATCTGTGACTGACTCTCCCATTGACTGGCTCCATCTGTGACACTCTATCGGAGACAGGCTCTATCGGTGACTGACTCTCCCGGTGAATGACTCTCCCGGTGATTGACTCGATCTGTGACTGACTCACCCGTTGACTGACTCTCCCGGTGACTGCCCCTGTGTCTGACTCCATCTGTGACAGTCTCCCGTTGACTGATTGTCCCAGTTATGACGCTCCAGGTGACTGACTCTATCTGTGACACTCTCCCGGTGACTTACTCTATCGGTGACTGACTCTCCCGTTGCATGGCTCAATCGGTGACTGACACTCGCGGTGACTGGCTGTCAAAGTGACTGACACTCCCGGTGACTGACTCTGTCTGTGACTGTCTCCCGTTGACTGATTCCATCGTTGAATGACTCACCCGGTGACTCACTCTCCCGGTGACAGACTCTCCCGGTGACTGACTCCTCTGTGATTGACAATCGGTGACTGTCTCTATCTGTTACTGACTCTCCCAATGACTTGCTCTCCCAGTGACTGACTCTCCCGGTAACTGACTCCCACGGTGACTGACCTTCCGGTGACTGAATCTATCTGTGACTGACTCTCCCGGTGACTGACTCTCCCGGTGACTGACTCTATTGGTGACTGACCCTCCCGGTGACTGACTCTATCTGTGACTGACTCTCCCGGTGACTGACTCTCTCTCCCGGTGACTGATTCTCCCAGTGACTGACTGTATATGTGACTGACACGCCCGTTGATTGACCCTATCGGTGACAGACTCTCCCACTGACAGGCTCTATCTGTGACACTCTTCCGGAGACAGGCTCTGTCGGTGAATGACACTCCCGGTGATTGACTCGATCTGTGACTGACTCATCCGTTGACTGACTCTATCTGTGACTGACTCTCCCATTGACTGGCTACATCGGTGACTGACTCTCCCACTGACAGGCTCCATCTGTGACACTCTTCCGGAGACAGGCTCTATCGGTGACTGACTCTCCCGGTGATTGACTCTACCGGTGACTGACTCTATCTGTGACTGTCTTCCGTTGACTGACTCTCTCTGTGACACTCTCCCGGAGAATGGCTCTGCCTGCGACTGACTGTCCAGGTGAATGACTCGCCCGGTGATTGAGTCTATCTGTGACTGACTCTCCCGTTGACTGGCTCTACCAGTGACTGACTCTCCCGGTGACTGATTCTCCCAGTGACTGACTGTATCTGTGACTGACACGCCCGTTGACTGACCCTATCGGTGACTGACTCTCCCACTGACAGGCTCCATCTGTGACACTCTTCCGGAGACAGGCTCTATCGGTGACTGACTCTCCCGATGAATGACTCTCCGGTGATTGACTCGATCTGTGACTGACTCACCCGTTGACTGACTCTATCTGTGACTGACTCTCCCAATTACTGGCTCCATCGGTGACTGACTCTCCCGGTGACTGATTCTCCCAGTGACTGATTCTATCTGTGACTGACACGCCCGTTGACTGACCCATTCGGTGACTGACTCTCCCACTGACAGGCTCCATCTGTGACACTCTTCCGGAGACAGGCTCTATCGGTGACTGACTCTCCCGATGAATGACTCTCCCGGTGATTCACTCGATCTGTGACTGACTCACCCGTTGACTGACTCCATCTGTGACTGTCTCCCGTTGACTGACTCTATCTGTGACTGACTCTACCGGTGACTGACTCTCCCGTTGACTGATTGTCCCGGTTATGACGCTCCAGGTGACTGACTCTATCTGTGACACTCTCCCGGCGACTGGATCTACTGGTGACTGACTGTTCAGGTGACTTACTCTATCGGTGACTGACTCTCCCATTGCATGGCTCAATCGGTGACTGACACTCGCGGTGACTGACTCTCAAAGTGACTGACACTCCCGGTGACTGACTCTGTCTGTGACTGTCTCCCGTTGACTGATTCCATCGTTGAATGACTCACCCGGTGACTCACTCTCCCGGTGACTGACTCTATCTGTGACTGACTCTCCCGGTGACTGACTCTCTCTCCCGGTGACTGATTCTCCCAGTGACTGACTGTATATGTGACTGACACGCCCGTTGACTGACCCTATCGGTGACAGACTCTCCCACTGACAGGCTCCATCTGTGACACTCTTCCGGAGACAGGCTCTGTCGGTGAATGACACTCCCGGTGATTGACTCGATCTGTAACTGACTCATCCGTTGACTGACTCTATCTGTGACTGACTCTCCCATTGACTGGCTACATCGGTGACTGACTCTCCCACTGACAGGCTCCATCTGTGACACTCTTCCGGAGACAGGCTCTATCGGTGACTGACTCTCCCGGTGATTGACTCTACCGGTGACTGACTCTATCTGTGACTGTCTCCCGTTGACTGACTCTCTCTGTGACACTCTCCCGGAGAATGGCTCTGCCTGCGACTGACTGTCCAGGTGACTGATTCTCCTGGTGACTCACACTATCTGTGATTGACTCGCCCGTTGACTGATTCTCCAGGTGACTGACACTCCCATTGACTGGCTCCATCTGTGACACTCTCCCATTGACTGACTCTATCGGTGACTGACTCTACCGGTGACTGACTCTCCCGTTGACTGACTCTCCCGGTGACTGACACTCCAGGTGACTGACTGTCCAGCTGACTGATTCTCCAGGTGACTGACTCTATCGGTGACTGACTCTCCCATTGACAGGCTCCACCTGTGACACTCTCCCGGAGACTGGCTCTATCGGTGACTTCTCAACCGGTGTCTGACTCTCCCGGTGACCGACTCTATCTGTTCAACTCTCCCATTGACTGGCTCCATCGGTGACTGACTCTCCCGGTGACTGACTCTCCCGGTGACTGACGCCATCTCTGACTGTCTCCCGGTGACTGACACTCCAGGTGACTAACTGTCCAGCTGACTGGCTCATCCGTGACTGACTCTCCCGGTGATTGACTCTACCGGTGACTGACTCTATCGGTGACTGACTCTCCCATTGACTGACTCCTCTGTGATTGACAATCGGTGACTGACTCTATCTGTTACTGACTCTCCCGTTGACCTGCTCTCCCAGTGACTGACTCTCCCGGTGCCTGACTCAATCTGTGACTGACTCTCACGGTGGCTGATTCTCCGTTTGACTGACACAGTGACTGTTTGGCAAAAAAATAGTGAATGTTCAGGCATGCAGTTTTTCAAAATCCTTAATTCGCAGCGAAAATCAGTTTGGTGCAATAAAAGACTGTTTAGCAAAACATAGTGAATTTTGAGGGAAGCAGTTTGTCAAAATGCTTAATTAGCCGAGAAAATGACGTTGATGCAATAAAAGACTGTTAAGCAAAACATAGTAAATTGTGAGGCAAGCGGTTTGGCAAAATGCTTAGTTCGCCGAGAAAATCACTTTTATGGAATAAAAGACTGTTTGGCAAAAAATAGTGAATCTTGAGGCATGCAGTTTGTCAAAATGCTTAATTCGCAGTGAAAATTACTTTGATGGAATAAAACACTGTTTGGCAAAACATAGTGAATGTTGATGCAAGCAGTTTTTGAAAATGCTTAATTCGACGAGAAAATCACTTCTAACTGATAAAAGACTGTTTGGCAAAAAATAGTGAATGTTGAGGCATGCAGTTTGTCAAAATGCTGAAGTAGACGAGAAAATCACTCCTATGCCATAAAAGACTGTTTAGCAAAAAATAGTTAATTTTGCTGCAGCAGTTTGTCAAAATACTTAAATCACCTAGAAAATCACTTTTATGCCAGAAAATACTATTCGGAAAAAAATAGTGAATTTTAATGCAAGCAGATTGTCAAAATGCTTAATAAAAATCACTTTTATGCCATGAAAGACTCTTTTGCAAAACATGGTGATTTTCGATGCAAGGAGTTTTTCTCAAGGAGAAAAGACTTTAGCAAAACATAGTGAATTTTGAGGCAAGCAGTTTGTCAAAATGCTGAATTAGACGAGAAAATCACTCCTATGCCATAAAAGACTGTTTAGCAAAAAATAGTTAATTTTGCTGCAGCAGTTTGTCAAAATACTTAAATCGCAGAGAAAATCACTTTTATGCCATAAAAGACTGTTTCGCAAAACATAGTGATTTTTGATGCAAGCAGTTTTTCAAAATGCTTAATTCGACGAGAAAATCACTTCTATGTGATAAAAGACTGTTTGGCAAAAATAGTGAATGTTGAGGCATGCAGTTTGTCAAAATGCTTAATTCGCTGTTTGGCAATTCTCTGCGAATTCAGCATTTTGACAAACTACATACCTCAATATTCACTATTTTTTGCCAAACAGTCTTTTATCGCAGAGAAGTGATTTTTTCGTCCAATTAAGCAATTTTACAAGTGCTTGCATCATAAATCACTTGTTTTGCTAAACCGTATTTATTCCATCAAAATGATTTTCTCGGCGAATTAAGCATTTTGACAAACTGCATGCCTCAATATTCACTATTTTTTGACAAACAGTCTTTTATCGCATAGAAGTTATTTACTCGTCGACGTAAGCATTTTGAAAAACTGCTTCAATCAAAAATCACTACGTTTTGCTTTTACAGTCTTTACGGCATAAAAGTGATTTTCTCGGCGAATTAAGCATTTTGACAAACTACTTGCTAGTAACTAGCAAACTTCCTCGAAACTACTAATTCACTATTTTTTTTAACCAAACAGTCTTTTATTTCAAAGAAGTGATTTTCTCGTCGAATTATGTATTTTGAAAAACTGCTTCAATTAAAAATCACTATCTTTTGCTAAACAGTCTTTCATGGCATAAAAGTGATTTTCTTGGCGAATTAAGCATTTTGACAAACTGCTTGTTTCCAAATTCACTATGTTTTGCTAAACCGTCTTTTATTGCATCAAAGTGATTTTCTCAGCGAATTAAGCATTTTGACAAACTACTTGCTAGTAACTAGCAAACTTGCTCGTAAACTACTCATTCACTATTTTTTACCGAACAGTCTTTTATTTCATAGAAGTGATTGTCTCGTCGAATTATGTATTTTGAAAAACTGCTTCAATCAAAAATCACTATGTTTTGCTAAACAGTCATTTTATTGAATCAAAGTGATTTTCTCTGCGAATTAAGCATTTTGACAAACTACTTGCTAGTAACTAGCAAACTTGCTCGTAAACTACTAATTCACTATTTTTTACCAGTCTTTTATTTCATAGAAGTGATTTTCTCGTCGAATTATGTATTTTGAAAAACTGCTTCAATCAAAAATCACTATGTTTTGCTAAACAGTCTTTTATTGCATCAAAGTGATTTTCTCGGGGAATTAAGCATTTTAAAAACTGCTTGCCTCAAAATTCACTATGTTTTGCTAAACAGTCTTTTATTGTATCAAAGTGATTTTCTCAGCGAATTAAGCATTTTGACAAACTACTTGCTAGTAACTAGCAAACTTGCTCGTAAACTACTAATTCACTATTTTTTACCAGTCTATTATTTCATAGAAGTGATTTTTCTCAGCGAATTAAACATTTTGACAAACTGCATGCCTCAACATTCACTATTTTTTGCCAAACAGTCACAGATAGAGTCAGTCAACGAGAGAGTGTCACAGATCGAGCCAGTCAATGGGAGAATCAGTCACCGGGACAGTCAGTCACCGGTAGAGACAGTCAACAGGATAGTCAGTCACAGATAGAGTCTGTCAACGGGAGTGTCAGTCACAGATAGAGTCAGTCAACGGGAGAGTCAGTCACCGGAAGAATCAGTTACGGATGGAGCTAGTCAAGGGGAGAGTGAGTCACCGAAAGAGTCAGTTAATGGGAGACAGTCACCGATACAATCAGTCACCTGGACAGTCAGTCACCGGTAGAGCCAGTCACAGAGAGAGTCAATCAACGGGAGAGTCATTCACCGGGAGAGTGAGTCACCGATAGAGAAAGTCAACGGTTGACTATGTCACAGATTGTGTCAGTCAACGGGAGTGTCAGTCACCTTGAGAGTCAGTCACCGGTTGTGTCAGTCACCGATGGAGCCATGCAATGGGACGGTCAGTCACCTGGACAGTCAGTCACCGATAGAGTCAGTCAACGGGAGACAGTCAGAGACAGAGTCAGTTACCAGGAGTGTCAGTCACCTTGAGGGTCAGTCACCGATAGAGTCAGTCACCTGGACAGTCAGTCACCGGTAGAGTCAGTCACTGACAGAGTCGGTGAACGGGAGAGACAGTCACAGATGGAGTCAGTCACCAGGAGAGTCAGTCACCGGGGGAGCCAGTCAAGGTGAGAGTCAGTCACTGGGAGAGTCAGTCACCGATAGAGTCGGTCAACTGGAGTGTCAGTCACCGATAGAGTCAGTCAACGGGAGAGAGTCACAGATAGAGTCAGTCACCGGGAGAGTCAGTCACCGATTGTCAGTCACCGAGGAGCCAGTCAATTGGAGAGTCAGTCACCGATAGAGTCAGTGATCGGGAGACTCAGTCACCAGGAAAGTCAGTCACAGATAGAGTCAGTCACCGGGAGAGTCAGTCACCGATAGAGTCAGTCAACGGGAGACAGTCACAGATAGAGTCAGTCACCAGGAGAGTCAGTCACAGATAGAGTCAGTCACCGGGAGAGTCAGTCACTGATAGAGTCAGTCACCGATAGAGCGAGTAACCTGGAGAGTCAGTCATCGGGAGAGTGAGTCATAGGGAGATTCAGTCACCGATGGAGCCAGTCAACGATAGAGTCAGTCACCGGGAGAGTCAGTCAACGGGAGACAGTCACAGATAGACTCAGTCACCGATAGAGTCAGTCAACGGGCGAGTAAGTCACAGATAGAGTCAGTCACCTGGGGAATCAGTAACCTGGACAGTCAGTCACCGGTAGAGCCACTCACAGGGAGAGTCAGTCACAGATAGAGTCAATCAACGGGAGAGTCATTCACCGGGAGAGTCAGTCACCGATAGAGACAGTCAACGGGTGACTATGTCACAGATAGTGTCAGTCACCGGGAGAATCAGTCACCGGGACAGTCAGTCACCGGAAGAGCCAAACAACAGGATAGTCAGTCACAGATAGAGTCTGTCAACGGGAGTGTCAGTCACAGATAGAGTCAGTCAACGGGAGAGTCAGTCACCGAAAGAGTCAGTCAACGGGAGTGTCAGTCACCGATGGAGCCATGCAATGGGAGGGTCAGTCATCTTGACAGTCAGTCACCGATAGAGCCAGTCAACGGCAGACAGTCAGCGACAGAGTCAGTTACCTGGAATGTCAGTCACCTTGACGGTCAGTCACCGGGAGTGTCAGTCACCAATGCAGTCATGCAATGGGAGAGTCAGTCACCGATAGAGTCAGTCACCTGGACAGTCAGTCACCGGTAGAGTCAGTCACTGATAGAGTCGGTCAACGGGAGAGACAGTCACAGATGGAGTCAGTCACCAGGAGAGTCAGTCAGCGGGGGAGCCAGTCAAGGTGAGAGTCCGTCACCGAGAGAGTCAGTCACCGATAGAGTCGGTCAACTGGAGAGTCAGTCACCGATAGAGTCAGTCAACGGGAGAGAGTCACAGATAGAGTCAGACACCAGGAGAGTCAGTCACAGATAGAGTCAGTCACCGGGAGAGTCAGTCACCGATTGTCAGTCACCGAGGAGCCAGTCAATTGAGAGTCAGTCACCGATAGAGTCAGTGATCGGGAGACTCAGTCCCCAGGAAAGTCAGTCACAGATAGAGTCAGTCACCGGGAGAGTCAGTCACCGATAGAGTCAGTCAACGGGAGACAGTCACAGATAGAGTCAGTCACCAGGAGAGTCAGTCACAGATAGAGTCAGTCACCGGGAGAGTCAGTCACTGATAGAGTCAGTCACCGATAGAGCGAGTCACCTGGAGAGTCAGTCATCGGGAGAGTGAGTCATAGGGAGAGTCAGTCACCGATGGAGCCAGTCAACGATAGAGTCAGTCACCGGGAGAGTCAGTCAACGGGAGACAGTCACGATAGACTCAGTCCCCAGGAGAGTCAGTCACACATAGAGTCAGTCACCGGGAGAGTCAGTCACTGATAGAGTCAGTCAACGGGAGTGAAGTCACCTTGAGAGTCAGTCACCGGGAGTGTCAATCACCGATGGAGCCATGCAATGGGAGAGTCAGTCACCGATAGAGTCAGTCACCGATAGAGTCAGTCACCTGGACAGTCAGTCATCGGAAGAGTGAGTCATCGGGAGAGTCAGTCACCGATGGAGTCTGTCAACGGGAGCCAGTCACAGATAGAGTAAGCCACTGGGAGAGTCGACTGACCGGTAGAGTCAGTCACCGATAGAGTCAGTCACCGATAGAGTCAGTCACCGATAGAGTCAGTCAGCGGGTGAGTCAGTCACAGATAGAGTCAGTCAACGGGAGTGAAGTCACCTTGAGAGTCAGTCACCGGGAGTGTCAATCACCGATGGAGCTTGCAATGGGAGAGTCAGTCACCGATAGAGTCAGTCACCGATAGAGTCAGTCACCAATAGAGTCAGTCACCGGGAGAGTCAGTCACCGGTAGAGTCAGTCACCAATAGAGTCAGTCACCGGGAGTGTGAGGCACCTTGAGAGTCAGTCACCGGGAGTGTCAATCACCGATGGATCCATGCAATGGGAGAGTCAGTCACCGATAGAGTCAGACACCAGGAGAGTCAGTCACAGATAGAGTCAGTCACCGGGAGAGTCAGTCACCGATTGTCAGTCACCGCGGACCCAGTCAATTGGAGTGTCAGTCACCGATAGAGTCAGTGATCGGGAGACTCAGTCACCAGGAAAGTCAGTCACAGATAGAGTCAGTCACCGGGAGAGTCAGTAACCGATAGAGTCAGTCAACGGGAGACAGTCACAGATAGAGTCAGTCACCAGGAGAGTCAGTCACAGATAGAGTCAG
This sequence comes from Scyliorhinus canicula, assembly GCF_902713615.1. Classification (NCBI taxonomy): domain Eukaryota; kingdom Metazoa; phylum Chordata; class Chondrichthyes; order Carcharhiniformes; family Scyliorhinidae; genus Scyliorhinus; species Scyliorhinus canicula. The sequence goes on along the minus strand of NC_052149.1, from coordinate 132,308,457 downwards.
TCACCGGGAGAGTCAGTCACTGATACAGTCAGTCACCGATAGAGCGTGTCACCTGGAGAGTCAGTCATCGGGAGAGTGAGTCATAGGGAGAGTCAGTCACCGATGGAGCCAGTCAACGATAGAGTCAGTCACCGGGAGAGTCAGTCAACGGAAGACAGTCACGATAGACTGAGTCCCCAGGAGAGTCAGTCACACATGAGTCAGTCACCGGGAGAGTCAGTCACTGATAGAGTCAGTCACCGATAGAGCGAGTCACCTGGAGAGTCAGTCATAGGGAGAGTGAGTCATAGGGAGAGTCAGTCACCGATGGAGCCAGTCAACGATAGAGTCAGTCTCTGGGACAGTCAGTCACCGATAGAGTCTGTCAACGGGAGACAGTCACAGATAGAGTAAGCCACTGGGAGAGTCGACTGACAGGTAGAGTCAGTTACCGATAGAGTCAGTCACTGGGAGAGCCAGTCACCGATAGAGTCAGTCAACGGGTGAGTCAGTCACAGATAGAGTCAGTCAACGGGAGTGAAGTCACCTTGAGAGTCAGTCACCGGGAGTGTCAATCACCGATGGAGCCATGCAATGGGAGAGTCAGTTACCGATAGAGTCAGTCACCGATAGAGTCAGTCACCTGGACAGTCAGTCACAGGGAGTGTCAGTCAACGGGAG